>NC_134689.1:0-106647 GCF_050947455.1 Rhinoderma darwinii | reverse complement strand
GCGGGTCCAGTCCATCAGCCCACAAGCCTGCGTAATTACACCCTCCCTGTGGATCAGACCATTGTCACGCCCCACCCCTTTTATTAGGTTCACCAAGGAATGCTGGGAACTGACATGATATAACTGCAGAATAGTGAGTGCAGCTCTGGAGGTGACTGGAGTATAGGACATGATGTAACAGTAGAATAGTGGCCGCAGCTCTGGAGGTGACTGGAGTATAGGACATGATGTAACAGTAGTGCCCGCAGCTCTGGAGTATAGGTGCCTGCAGCTCTGGAGGTGACTGGAGTATGAAATTATGTAACAGTAGTGGCCGCAGCTCTGGAGGTGACTGGAGTATAGGTGCCCGCAGCTCTGGAGGTGACTGGAGTATAGGACATGATGTAACAGTAGTGCCCGCAGCTCTGGAGGTGACTGGAGTGTAGGACATATTTCTCTTGTATGGGTGATAATTCTGTGTATCGTGTCTTGTAGTGATGGCGTCTTCTATATTTCGTGCTCGGTGATCTACGCCGGGAGGAAGATTTGTCCAGAAGTAAAATCCAGGAACGTTACTGCCGCCAAGTCCTTCTTCTTCTTCTTCAGGGCTGTGTGGGATGAGATGTAAGCTCTTGGGATCAGCGTTCTCCTACTGCTGACCGCTGTGGCTCCAAACAATAATGGTCAGCGGTGAGGGGGTCAGCAGTCAGCGGTGATGGGGTCAGCAGTCAGTGGTGATGGGGTCAGCAGTCAGTGGTGAGGGGGTCAGCAGTCAGTGGTGAGGGGGTCAGCAGTCAGTGGTGAGGGGGTCAGCAGTCAGTGGTGAGGGGGTCAGCAGTCAGTGGTGAGGGGGTCAGCAGTCAGTGGTGAGGGCAGTGGTGAGGGGGTCAGCAGTCAGTGGTGAGGGGGTCAGCAGTCAGTGGTGAGGGGGTCAGCAGTCAGTGGTGAGGGGGTCAGCAGTCAGTGGTGAGGGGGTCAGCAGTCAGTGGTGATGGGGTCAGCAGTCAGTGGTGAGGTGGTCAGCAGTCAGTGGTGAGGGGGTCAGCAGTCAGTGGTGAGGGGGACAGCAGTCAGTGGTGAGGGCAGTGGTGAGGGGGTCAGCAGTCAGTGGTGAGGGCAGTGGTGGGGGGTCAGCAGTCAGTGGTGGGGTGGTCAGTGGTGAGGGGGGTCAGCAGTCAGTGGTGAGGGGGGTCAGCAGTCAGTGGTGAGGGGGGTCAGCAGTCAGTGGTGAGGGGGGTCAGCGGTTAGTGACGTTGGGTCAGTGATGAGGGGTCTGTGGTGAGGGCTAGGCTTGCAGGTGTGCTGGGCAGTGATGAGGGGTCTGTGGTGAGGGCTAGGCTTGCAGGTGTGCGCTGGTCAGTGATGAGGGGTCCTTGGTGAGGGCTAGGCTTGCAGGTGTGCCGGTCAGTGGTGACAGGTCTGTGGTGAGGGCTAGGCTTGCAGGTGTGCTGGTCAGCGGTCCGTGGTGAGGGGTCTGTGGTGAGGGCCAGGCTTGCAGGTGTGCGCTGGTTAGTGGTGAGGGGTCCGTGGTGAGGGCTAGGCTTGCAGGTGTGCCGGTCAGTGGTGAGGGCTAGGCTTGCAGGTGTGCCGGGCAGTGGTGAGGGCTAGGCTTGCAGGTGTGCGCTGGTTAGTGGTGAGGGGTCCGTGGTTGAGGGCTAGGCATGCAGGTGTGCCGGTCAGTGGTGAGGGCTAGGCTTGTAGGTGTGCCGGTCAGTGGTGAGGGGTCCGTGGTGAGGGCTAGGCTTGCAGGTGTGCCGGTCAGTGGTGAGGGCTAGGCTGGCAGGTGTGCACTGGTCAGTGGTGAGGGGTCCGTGGTGAGGGCTATTCTTGTAGGTGTGCCGGGCAGTGGTGAGGGGTCCGTGGTTGAGGGCTAGGCTTGCAGGTGTGCCGGTCAGTGGTCAGTGGTGAGGGGTCCGTGGTGAGGGCTAGGCATGCTGGTGTGCGCTGGTTAGTGATGAGGGGTCCGTGGTGAGGGCTAGGTTTGCAGGTGTGCCGGTCAGTGGTGAGGGCTAGGCTTGCAGGTGTGCCGGTCAGTGGTGAGGGCTAGGCTTGCAGGTGTGCCGGGCAGTGGTGAGGGCTAGGCTTGCAGGTGTGCCAGGCAGTGGTGAGGGCTAGGCTGGCAGGTGTGCACTGGTCAGTGGTGAGGTGAGGTGAGGTGAGGGCTTGCAGGTGTGCCGGTCAGTGGTGAGGGCTAGGCTGGCAGGTGTGCACTGGTCAGTGGTGAGGGGTCCGTGGTGAGGGCTATTCTTGTAGGTGTGCCGGGCAGTGGTGAGGGGTCCGTGGTTGAGGGCTAGGCTTGCAGGTGTGTCGGGCAGTGGTGAGGGGTCCGTGGTTGAGGGCTAGGCTTGCAGGTGTGCCGGTCAGTGGTCAGTGGTGAGGGGTCCGTGGTGAGGGCTAGGCTTGCTGGTGTGCGCCGGTTAGTGATGAAAGGTCCGTGGTGAGGGCTAGGTTTGCAGGTGTGCCGATCAGTGGTGAGGGCTATTCTTGCAGGTGTGCCGGTCAGTGGTGAGGGCTAGGCTTGCAGGTGTGCCGGGCAGTGGTGAGGGCTAGGCTTGCAGGTGTGCCAGGCAGTGGTGAGGGCTAGGCTTGCAGGTGTGCGCTGGTTAGTGGTGAGGGCTAGGCTTGCAGGTGTGCCGGGCAGTGGTGAGAGGTCCGTGGTGAGGGGTCTGTGGCTTGGGCTAGGCTTGCAGGTGTGCCGGTCAGTGGTAAACCTCCAGTTCTTCTTCCTCCATGTTGGACAGGATCAGTTTCCCGGTTTCGGCCTCCTCGCTGCCCTACGAGTCGATGCTGGTGCTGAGAATGTGCACAGTGACCCCCGCGACGCCTCACGGCTCCTTCATCGCCTGGTCCTGCCTTCCCCTCTATTATAACCAGTAAGTTCTTTTAATACTCCCATAGTTCCTCCGGGTTACGTTGCAGTTATTCCGTCCCCTGACACGAGGGTTTTGTTTCCTGACGTAAAAATTTATCGCGTTCATCTTTGTTTATAACTTTTTCCTGAGCAATTAAGACGTAAACCGGAATCGGGGGCGGCGAGAAAGAGGCAGCGTTTATTTATAGGACATTACTCTCCGCCGTCTGTCATGTGAGGATGGGACGTGAAGTAATGGCCACAGCCGCCCCCAGCCGCTAACTCCAATCACAGGCCCATCCCGAATAACCGCCCTGAACCACAAAACCCGCTGTCCGCCGCAGATCAAGCCCCAAATATATGCCCAGAACGGGACGCCAGCGGCAGAGCACGCCCCAAATATATGCCGAAATCCTGCCCCCGGCGGCAGAGCACGGCCCCTCGGCGGCAGAGCACGGCCCCCCGGCGGCAGAGCACGCCCCAAATATATGCCGAAATCCTGCCCCCGGCGGCAGAGCACGGCCCCCCCCCCGGCGGCAGAGCACGGCCCCCCCCCCGGCGGCAGAGCACGGCCCCCCCCCCGGCGGCAGAGCACGGCCCCCCCCCGGCGGCAGAGCACGGCCCCCCCCCGGCGGCAGAGCACGGCCCCCCCCCCCGGCGGCAGAGCACGGCCCCCCCCCCCCCGACGGCAGAGCACGGCCCCCCCCCCCCCGACGGCAGAGCACGGCCCCCCCCCGGCGGCAGAGCACGGCCCCCCCCGGCGGCAGAGCACGGCCCCCCCCCCGGCGGCAGAGCACGGCCCAAGCTGGACTCTGACATACTATCCAGAGTGATTTGGTGACTTTGTTTTTTGCTTTGCGTGTCAATCCGTCCCCACATCCTAATAACAATTAGTGAAAAATGTTCCCCCTTGCGCTCGGAATGACAGTTACATCTGATGCCCCCAAACTGCCCTCACCTGAGAGTCACTTATTATATCAGAAGTAGTATATTATTATATCGCATGTTGTATATTATTATATTGTGTGTTGTATATTATTATATCGCGTGTTGTATATTATTATATCGCGTGTTGTATGTTATTATATTGCGTGTTGTATATTATTATATCGTGTGTTGTATGTTATTATATCGCGTGTTGTATGTTATTATATTGTGTGTTGTATATTATTATATTGCGTGTTGTATATTATTATATTGTGTGTTGTATGTTATTATATCGCGTGTTGTATATTATTATATTGCGTGTTGTATATTATTATATTGCGTGTTGTATATTATTATATCGCGTGTTGTATATTATTATATCGCGTGTTGTATATTATTATATCGCGTGTTGTATATATTATTATATCGCGTGTTGTATATTATTATATCGCGTGTTGTATATTATTATATCGCGTGTTGTATATTATTATATCGCGTGTTGTATATTATTATATTGTGTGTTGTATATTATTATATTGCGTGTTGTATATTATTATATTGCGTGTTGTATATTATTATATTGCGTGTTGTATATATTATTATATTGCGTGTTGTATATTATTATATCGCGTGTTGTATATTATTATATTGCGTGTTGTATATTATTATATTGCGTGTTGTATATTATTATATTGCGTGTTGTATATTATTATATCGCGTGTTGTATATTATTATATTGCGTGTTGTATATATTATTATATCGCGTGTTGTATATTATTATATCGCGTGTTGTATATTATTATATTGCGTGTTGTATATTATTATATTGCGTGTTGTATATTATTATATTGCGTGTTGTATATTATTATATTGCGTGTTGTATATATTATTATATCGCGTGTTGTATATTATTATATCGCGTGTTGTATATTATTATATCGCGTGTTGTATATTATTATATCGCGTGTTGTATATTATTATATTGCGTGTTGTATATTATTATATTGCGTGTTGTATATTATTATATTGCGTGTTGTATATTATTATATTGCGTGTTGTATATTATTATATTGTGTGTTGTATATTATTATATTGCGTGTTGTATATTATTATATTGCGTGTTGTATGTTATTATATCGCGTGTTGTATATTATTATATCGCGTGTTGTATATTATTATATCGCGTGTTGTATATTATTATATCGCGTGTTGTATATTATTATATCGCGTGTTGTATATTATTATATTGCGTGTTGTATATTATTATATTGCGTGTTGTATATTATTATATCGTGTGTTGTATATTATTATATCGCGTGTTGTATATTATTATATTGCGTGTTGTATATTATTATATCGCGTGTTGTATATTATTATATTGCGTGTTGTATATTATTATATCGCGTGTTGTATATTATTATATTGCGTGTTGTATATTATTATATTGTGTGTTGTATATTATTATATTGCGTGTTGTATATTATTATATTGCGTGTTGTATGTTATTATATCGCGTGTTGTATATTATTATATCGCGTGTTGTATATTATTATATTGTGTGTTGTATATTATTATATCGCGTGTTGTATATTATTATATTGTGTGTTGTATATTATTATATCGTGTGTTGTATATTATTATATCGCGTGTTGTATATTATTATATCGTGTGTTGTATATTATTATATCGTGTGTTGTATATTATTATATCGCGTGTTGTATATTATTATATTGCGTGTTGTATATTATTATATTGTGTGTTGTATATTATTATATTGCGTGTTGTATATTATTATATTGTGTGTTGTATATTATTATATTGCGTGTTGTATATTATTATATTGCGTGTTGTATATTATTATATTGTGTGTTGTATATTATTATATCGCGTGTTGTATATTATTATATCGCGTGTTGTATATTATTATATCGCGTGTTGTATATTATTATATTGCGTGTTGTATATTATTATATTGCGTGTTGTATATTATTATATTGCGTGTTGTATATTATTATATCGCGTGTTGTATATTATTATATCGCGTGTTGTATATTATTATATCGCGTGTTGTATATTATTATATTGCGTGTTGTATATTATTATATTGCGTGTTGTATATTATTATATCGTGTGTTGTATATTATTATATCGCGTGTTGTATATTATTATATTGCGTGTTGTATATATTATTATATCGCGTGTTGTATATTATTATATCGCGTGTTGTATGTTATTATATTGCGTGTTGTATATTATTATATTGCGTGTTGTATATTATTATATCGCGTGTTGTATATTATTATATCGCGTGTTGTATATTATTATATCACGTGTTGTATGTTATTATATTGTGTGTTGTATATTATTATATCGCGTGTTGTATATTATTATATCGCGTGTTGTATATTATTATATTGCGTGTTGTATATTATTATATTGTGTGTTGTATATTATTATATTGCGTGTTGTATATTATTATATTGTGTGTTGTATGTTATTATATTGCGTGTTGTATATTATTATATTGCGTGTTGTATATTATTATATTGCGTGTTGTATGTTATTATATCGCGTGTTGTATATTATTATAACGCGTGTTGTATATTATTATATTGCGTGTTGTATATTATTATATCGCGTGTTGTATATTATTATATTGCGTGTTGTATATTATTATATCGCGTGTTGTATATTATTATATTGTGTGTTGTATATTATTATATTGTGTGTTGTATATTATTATATTGCGTGTTGTATATTATTATATTGCGTGTTGTATATTATTATATTGCGTGTTGTATATTATTATATTGTGTGTTGTATATTATTATATTGTGTGTTGTGTTGTATATTATTATATCGTGTGTTGTATATTATTATATTGTGTGTTGTGTTGTATATTATTATATCGTGTGTTGTATATTATTATATCGCGTGTTGTATATTATTATATCGCGTGTTGTATATTATTATATCGTGTGTTGTATATTATTATATCGTGTGTTGTATATTATTATATCGCGTGTTGTATATTATTATATCGCGTGTTGTATATTATTATATCGCGTGTTGTATATTATTATATCGCGTGTTGTATATTATTATATTGCGTGTTGTATATTATTATATCGCGTGTTGTATATTATTATATCGCGTGTTGTATATTATTATATCGCGTGTTGTATGTTATTATATTGCGTGTTGTATATATTATTATATTGTGTTGTATATTATTATATCGCGTGTTGTATATTATTATATCGCGTGTTGTATATTATTATATCGCGTGTTGTATATTATTATATCGCGTGTTGTATATTATTATATCGCGTGTTGTATATTATTATATCGCGTGTTGTATATTATTATATCGCGTGTTGTATATTATTATATCGCGTGTTGTATATTATTATATCGCGTGTTGTATATTATTATATCGCGTGTTGTATATTATTATATCGCGTGTTGTATATTATTATATCGCGTGTTGTATATTATTATATCGCGTGTTGTATATTATTATATCGCGTGTTGTATATTATTATATCGCGTGTTGTATATTATTATATCGCGTGTTGTATATTATTATATCGCGTGTTGTATATTATTATATCGCGTGTTGTATATTATTATATCGCGTGTTGTATATTATTATATTGTGTGTTGTATATTATTATATCGCGTGTTGTATATTATTATATCGCGTGTTGTATATTATTATATTGCGTGTTGTATATTATTATATCGCGTGTTGTATATTATTATATTGCGTGTTGTATATTATTATATCGCGTGTTGTATATTATTATATCGCGTGTTGTATATTATTATATCGCGTGTTGTATATTATTATTATATTGCGTGTTGTATATTATTATATCGCGTGTTGTATATTATTATATCGCGTGTTGTATATTATTATATCGCGTGTTGTATATATTATTATATCGCGTGTTGTATATTATTATATCGCGTGTTGTATATTATTATATTGCGTGTTGTATATTATTATATCGCGTGTTGTATATATTATTATATCGCGTGTTGTATATATTATTATATTGCGTGTTGTATATTATTATATCGCGTGTTGTATATTATTATATCGCGTGTTGTATATTATTATATCGCGTGTTGTATATTATTATATCGCGTGTTGTATATTATTATATCGCGTGTTGTATATTATTATATTGCGTGTTGTATATTATTATATCGCGTGTTGTATATTATTATATTGCGTGTTGTATATTATTATATCGCGTGTTGTATATTATTATATCGCGTGTTGTATATTATTATATTGCGTGTTGTATATTATTATTATATCGCGTGTTGTATATTATTATATTGCGTGTTGTATATTATTATATCGCGTGTTGTATATTATTATATCGCGTGTTGTATATTATTATATCGCGTGTTGTATATTATTATATCGCGTGTTGTATATTATTATATCGCGTGTTGTATATATTATTATATTGCGTGTTGTATATATTATTATATTGTGTGTTGTATATTATTATATTGCGTGTTGTATATTATTATATTGCGTGTTGTATATTATTATTATATTGTGTGTTGTATATTATTATATCGCGTGTTGTATATTATTATATCGCGTGTTGTATATTATTATATTGCGTGTTGTATGTTATTATATTGTGTGTTGTATATTATTATATCGCGTGTTGTATATTATTATATTGTGTGTTGTATATTATTATATCGCGTGTTGTATATTATTATATTGCGTGTTGTATGTTATTATATTGCGTGTTGTATATTATTATATTGTGTGTTGTATATTATTATTATATTGCGTGTTGTATATTATTATATTGCGTGTTGTATATTATTATATTGTGTGTTGTATATTATTATATTGCGTGTTGTATATTATTATATCGCGTGTTGTATATTATTATATCGCGTGTTGTATATTATTCGCGTGTTGTATATTATTATATTGCGTGTTGTATATTATTATATTGCGTGTTGTATATTATTATATTGCGTGTTGTATATTATTATATCGCGTGTTGTATATTATTATATTGCGTGTTGTATATATTATTATATTGCGTGTTGTATATTATTATATCGCGTGTTGTATATTATTATATCGCGTGTTGTATATTATTATATCGCGTGTTGTATATTATTATATCGCGTGTTGTATATTATTATATCGCGTGTTGTATATTATTATATCGCGTGTTGTATATTATTATATTGTGTGTTGTATATTATTATATCGCGTGTTGTATATTATTATATCGCGTGTTGTATATTATTATATCGCGTGTTGTATATTATTATATTGCGTGTTGTATATATTATTATATTGCGTGTTGTATATATTATTATATTGCGTGTTGTATATTATTATATTGCGTGTTGTATGTTATTATATCGCGTGTTGTATATTATTATATTGTGTGTTGTATATATTATTATATTGCGTGTTGTATATTATTATATTGTGTGTTGTATATTATTATATCGCGTGTTGTATATTATTATATCGCGTGTTGTATATTATTATATTGCGTGTTGTATATTATTATATTGCGTGTTGTATATTATTATTATATTGCGTGTTGTATATTATTATATTGTGTGTTGTATATTATTATATTGTGTGTTGTATATTATTATATCGCGTGTTGTATATTATTATATTGCGTGTTGTATATTATTATATCGCGTGTTGTATATTATTATATTGCGTGTTGTATATTATTATATTGTGTGTTGTATATTATTATTATATTGCGTGTTGTATATTATTATATCGCGTGTTGTATATTATTATATTGCGTGTTGTATATTATTATATTGCGTGTTGTATATTATTATATTGCGTGTTGTATATTATTATATTGTGTGTTGTATATTATTATATTGTGTGTTGTATATTATTATATTGCGTGTTGTATATTATTATATTGTGTGTTGTATATTATTATATTGTGTGTTGTATGTTATTATATTGCGTGTTGTATATTATTATATTGCGTGTTGTATATTATTATATCGTGTGTTGTATGTTCGTCTAGTATAACGGACCGTTCTCTTCCTCCAGGCAGATAGTCCGGGGGGAGCTGCTGCTGAACATGATGTCCCACACGGAGCCCCCGCCAGTCATCTCCCCCGCGGCATTCGATGCCTTCCTGCCAACGCTAATAACCGTGCAGGTACTACAACACCCAGAGTATTAATCCTGTAATTACTCTATGGAGGGAGTCCCCGCAAATATAGCTGCATTTTACTGACACATAATACTCCTATATCACCCCCTGTTACTGACACGTAATACTCCTATATCACCTCCTGTTACTGACACGTAATACTCCTATATCACCTCCTGTTACTGACACGTAATACTCCAATATCACCTCCTGTTACTGACGTGTAATACTCCTATATCACCTCCTGTTACTGACACGTAATACTCCTATATCACCTCCTGTTACTGACACGTAATACTCCTATATCACCTCCTGTTACTGACACATAATACTCCTATATCACCTCCTGTTACTGACGTGTAATACTCCTATATCACCCCCTGTTACTGACACGTAATACTCCTATATCACCCCCTGTTACTGACACGTAATACTCCTATATCACCTCCTGTTACTGACGTGTAATACTCCTATATCACCCCCTGTTACTGACACGTAATACTCCTATATCACCTCCTGTTACTGACACATAATACTCCTATATCACCCCCTGTTACTGACACGTAATACTCCTATATCACCACCTGTTACTGACACGTAATACTCCTATATCACCTCCTGTTACTGACACGTAATACTCCTATATCACCTCCTGTTACTGACACGTAATACTCCTATATCACCTCCTGTTACTGACACGTAATACTCCTATATCACCTCCTGTTACTGACACGTAATACTCCAATAATACCTCCTGTTACTGACACGTAATACTCCAATAATACCTCCTGTTACTGACACGTAATACTCCTATATCACCCCCTGTTACTGACGTGTAATACTCCTATATCACCCCCTGTTACTGACGTGTAATACTCCTATATCACCTCATGTTACTGACACATAATACTCCTATATCACCTCCTGTTACTGACGTGTAATACTCCTATATCACCTCCTGTTACTGACACGTAATACTCCTATATCACCTCCTGTTACTGACACGTAATACTCCTATATCACCTCCTGTTACTGACACGTAATACTCCTATATCACCTCCTGTTACTGACACGTAATACTCCTATATCACCTCCTGTTACTGACACGTAATACTCCTATATCACCTCCTGTTACTGACACATAATACTCCTATATCACCTCCTGTTAGTTGATGGGTGTAGTGTCGGTCCGGTGTAGTTGACGGGTGTAGTGTCGGTCCGATGTAGTGTCGGTCCGGTGTCGTTGACGGGTGTAGTGTCGGTCCGGTGTAGTTGATGGGTGTAGCGTCGGTCCGGTGTAGCGTCGGTCCGGTGTAGTTGATGGGTGTAGCGTCGGTCCGGTGTAGTTGATGGGTGTAGCGTCGGTCCGGTGTAGTTGATGGGTGTAGCGTCGGTCCGGTGTAGTGGGGGGGTGTAGCGTCGGTCCAGTGTAGTTGATGGGTGTAGCGTCGGTCCGGTGTAGTTGATGGGTGTAGCGTCGGTCTGGTGTAGTTGATGGGTGTAGTGTCGGTCCGGTGTAGTTGATGGGTGTAGCGTCGGTCCGGTGTAGTTGATGGGTGTAGCGTCGGTCTGGTGTAGTTGACGGGTGTAGTGTCGGTCCAGTGTAGTTGACGGGTGTAGCGTCGGTCCGGGGTAGTTGATGGGTGTAGCGTCGATCCGGTGTAGTTGAGGGGTCTAGCGTCGGTCCGGTGTAGTTGATGGGTGTAGTGTCTCTCCGGTGTAGTTGAGGGGTGTAGTTGATGGGTGTAGTGTCGGTCCGGTGTAGTTGATGGGCGTAGTGTCGGTCCGGTGTAGTTGAGGGGTCTAGTGTCGGTCTGGTGTAGTTGAGGGGTCTAGTGTCGGTCCGGTGTAGTTGATGGGTGTAGTGTCGGTCCGGTGTAGTTGATGGGTGTAGTGTCGGTCCGGTGTAGTTGATGGGTGTAGTGTCGGTCCGGTGTAGTGTCGGTCCGGTGTAGTGTCGGTCCGGTGTAGTTGAGGGGTCTAGTGTCGGTCCGGTGTAGTTGAGGGGTCTAGTGTCGGTCCGGTGTAGTTGATAGGTGTAGTGTCGGTCCGGTGTAGTTGATGGGTGTAGTGTCGGTCCGGTGTAGTTGATGGGTGTAGTGTCGGTCCGGTGTAGTGGAGGGGTGTAGTGTCGGTCCGGTGTAGTTGATGGGTGTAGTGTCGGTCCGGTGTAGTTGATGGGTGTAGTGTCGGTCCGGTGTAGTTGATGGGTGTAGTGTCGGTCCGGTGTAGTTGATGGGTGTAGTGTCGGTCCGGTGTAGTTGATGGGTGTAGTGTCGGTCCGGTGTAGTTGATGGGTGTAGTGTCGGTCCGGTGTAGTTGATGGGTGTAGTGTCGGTCCGGTGTAGTGTCGGTCCGGTGTAGTGTCGGTCCGGTGTAGTATGAATCTCTTCTCTCTGTGGATCGCTGTGATCGCCGTGTCCGGTGTAGTTGATGGGTGTAGTGTCGGTCCGGTGTAGTTGATGGGTGTAGTGTCGGTCCGGTGTAGTTGATGGGTGTAGTGTCGGTCCGGTGTAGTTGATGGGTGTAGTGTCGGTCTGGTGTATTGGAGGGGTGTAGTGTCGGTCCGGTGTAGTTGATGGGTGTAGTGTCTGTGTAGTGTCGGTCCTGTGTAGTGTCGGTCCTGTGTAGTGTCGGTCCGGTGTAGTTGATGGGTGTAGTGTCGGTCCTGTGTAGCGTCGGTCCGGTGTAGTTGATGGGTGTAGCGTCGGTCCGGTGTAGTTGATGGGTGTAGCGTCGGTCCGGTGTAGTTGATGGGTGTAGCGTCGGTCCGGTGTAGTGGGGGGGTGTAGCGTCGGTCCAGTGTAGTTGATGGGTGTAGCGTCGGTCCGGTGTAGTTGATGGGTGTAGCGTCGGTCTGGTGTAGTTGATGGGTGTAGCGTCGGTCCGGTGTAGTTGATGGGTGTAGCGTCGGTCCGGTGTAGTTGATGGGTGTAGCGTCGGTCTGGTGTAGTTGACGGGTGTAGTGTCGGTCCAGTGTAGTTGACGGGTGTAGCGTCGGTCCGGGGTAGTTGATGGGTGTAGCGTCGATCCGGTGTAGTTGAGGGGTCTAGCGTCGGTCCGGTGTAGTTGATGGGTGTAGTGTCTCTCCGGTGTAGTTGATGGGTGTAGTGTCGGTCCGGTGTAGTTGATGGGTGTAGTGTCGGTCCGGTGTAGTTGAGGGGTCTAGTGTCGGTCCGGTGTAGTTGATGGGTGTAGTGTCGGTCCGGTGTAGTTGATGGGTGTAGTGTCGGTCCGGTGTAGTGGAGGGGTGTAGTGTCGGTCCGGTGTAGTTGATGGGTGTAGTGTCGGTCCGGTGTAGTTGATGGGTGTAGTGTCGGTCCGGTGTAGTTTATGGGTGTAGTGTCGGTCCGGTGTAGTTGATGGGTGTAGTGTCGGTCCGGTGTAGTTGATGGGTGTAGTGTCGGTCCGGTGTAGTTGATGGGTGTAGTGTCGGTCCGGTGTAGTGTCGGTCCGGTGTAGTGTCGGTCCGGTGTAGTGTCGGTCCGGTGTAGTTGAGGGGTCTAGTGTCGGTCCGGTGTAGTTGAGGGGTCTAGTGTCGGTCCGGTGTAGTTGATGGGTGTAGTGTCGGTCCGGTGTAGTTGATGGGTGTAGTGTCGGTCCGGTGTAGTTGATGGGTGTAGTGTCGGTCCGGTGTAGTGGAGGGGTGTAGTGTCGGTCCGGTGTAGTTGATGGGTGTAGTGTCGGTCCGGTGTAGTTGATGGGTGTAGTGTCGGTCCGGTGTAGTTGATGGGTGTAGTGTCGGTCCGGTGTAGTTGATGGGTGTAGTGTCGGTCCGGTGTAGTTGATGGGTGTAGTGTCGGTCCGGTGTAGTTGATGGGTGTAGTGTCGGTCCGGTGTAGTTGATGGGTGTAGTGTCGGTCCGGTGTAGTTGATGGGTGTAGTGTCGGTCCGGTGTAGTTGAGGGGTCTAGTGTCGGTCCGGTGTAGTTGAGGGGTCTAGTGTCGGTCCGGTGTAGTTGAGGGGTCTAGTGTCGGTCCGGTGTAGTTGAGGGGTCTAGTGTCGGTCCGGTGTAGTTGATAGGTGTAGTGTCGGTCCGGTGTAGTTGATGGGTGTAGTGTCGGTCCGGTGTAGTTGATGGGTGTAGTGTCGGTCCGGTGTAGTTGATGGGTGTAGTGTCGGTCCGGTGTAGTTGATGGGTGTAGTGTCGGTCCGGTGTAGTTGATGGGTGTAGTGTCGGTCTGGTGTATTGGAGGGGTGTAGTGTCGGTCCGGTGTAGTTGATGGGTGTAGTGTCGGTCCTGTGTAGTGTCGGTCCTGTGTAGTGTCGGTCCTGTGTAGTGTCGGTCCTGTGTAGTGTCGGTCCGGTGTAGTTGATGGGTGTAGTGTCGGTCCTGTGTAGTGTCGGTCCGGTGTAGTTGATGGGCGTAGTGTCGGTCCGGTGTAGTTGAGGGGTGTAGTGTCTGTCCGGTGTATTTGATGGGCGTAGTGTCTGTCCGGTGTAGTTGATGGGCGTAGTGTCTGTCCGGTGTAGTTGATGGGTGTAGTGTCGGTCCTGTGTAGTGTCGGTCCGGTGTAGTTGATGGGCGTAGTGTCGGTCCGGTGTAGTTGAGGGGTGTAGTGTCTGTCCGGTGTATTTGATGGGCGTAGTGTCTGTCCGGTGTAGTTCATGGGTGTAGTGTCGGTCCGGTGTAGTTGATGGGTGTAGTGTCGGTCCTGTGTAGTGTCGGTCCGGTGTAGTGTCGGTCCGGTGTAGTATGAATCTCTTCTCTCTGTGGATCGCTGTGACCGCCGTGTCCGGTGATGTTTTGCAGGTGGATTTCCCGGATCGCTGTCACGTATTTCAGAGGCCGGTGCCGGAGGAGACGTCGTGTGACGCGGGCGGTGAGAATCCGGCGCTGCCGCTCCACGCCCTGGCGCCTCGCTGCTCTCTGCTCCTGTAAGCCGCCTCATCGCTTCTCATGGTCCCGGTAATGTGTGGGGTCTCTTGTCGGTCTCCGCGCTCGTACGCTGCTAGTAACGGGGGGTCCTGGGGGTCCGGACGCTCCCGTTGTGTAGATGACCAGACGTTTCTTAGTTCTGTGTCTGGGAAAGCTGGGTGACAACCAATATGGCCGGCGTTACAGCTCCCGTGGGGTAGTCACCCAGCTTTCCCAGGCTCCCGGCCGTTGCTGGTCTCTAGGGGGGGTGTAACGTTCAGGATCCCTGGAAAGCTGGGTACGTGGCGGGTGACGCCTCCTCTTCCTTCCTCAGGGTCTCGGAGGTGGACAAGCAGTGTCTGTGGCATTACCGGCGATGCCCCCACAAGCCCCCCAACATCCTGGCCCTGATCCTCGGCAGCGCCCCCGGCTGGGACCCGCCCTCTATCGCCGCCATGTACCGCGTGCTGCAGGACTGGACCTTCTCCGGACCCCTGGAGGCGCTGGGACTGCTGAGTCCGTGGTGAGGTCTCCTGATGAACACCGCAGGGGCTTACCTCAGCTGCTGCAGAACCTCTTTATTTTAGAGGGAGGGTCGGGGGAGGCTCTCTCCTCGGTTTCCGCTTCACTCTCCGCTTTTTTTTTCAGCTTTTCAGACGAGACTGTCCGCGCCGCCGCGTGCCGGGAGATGGAGCGGCTGTCAAGTGATGAACTACTGATGTTCCTTCCGCAGCTCGTCCAGGTAAGATCACCCCCATCATCCGCAATGCATGGCTCGTAGACTTTCTATTCTTCACCACCTCTGCTTTCTGTCAGCGAATGGCAGCAGGACAAGGTCTGGGTGGTTCCCAGTCACTGACAGTAAGCAGAGATCCTGTTGGCTGCCGGTCCGTCACTCAGCGCCGCGCTCTCTCCCCGCAGGCGGTGAAGTTTGAGTGGCGTCTGGATAGCGCTTTGGCGCGGCTCCTCCTCCACCGGTCCCTGCAGAGCATTCAGGTGGCGCACAGATTGTACTGGTGAGCGGCGCTGGCGTGGGGGGCGGGGCTTACACATGTCCGGTCACAACCGCAGGCGCTGCGCCTGAAAAACATCCGATCCAACGTGATAAAGAAACGGTGACTGGGGCGCTGCCGCCCGTAACAACCAATCACGTCGCTGCTCTCATTCTCAAAGCTGCAATCTGATTGGTTGATATAAGAATCTCATTCCTGACGTTCAGTGATTGCGTAAATAAAACCGCATCGTGTATCTAATCTGAGTATCTAATCCTGCATCCACCGAGTTCCTGCACAATTTGGATACACTGGATTAGATGCACTGGGTTCCTGTGGGGTTACATGCGCTTGTCGAGATACCTGCAAGGTTAGATACGCCCGGTTCCTGTGGGGTTAGATACGCCCGGTGCCTGCAAGGTTAGATCCGCCCGGTTCCTGTGGGGTTAGATACGCCCGGTGCCTGCAAGGTTAGATCCGCCCGGTTCCTGTGGGGTTAGATACGGCCGGTTCCTGTGGGGTTAGGTACGGCCGGTTCCTGTGGGGTTAGATACGGCCGGTTCCTGTGGGGTTAGATACGGCCGGTTCCTATGGGGTTAGGTACGGCCGGTTCCTGTGGGGTTAGGTACGGCCGGTTCCTGTGGGGTTAGATACGGCCTTGGCCTGTGGGATTAGATACGGCCAGTTCCTGTGGGGTTAGATACAGCCGGTTCCTATGGGGTTAGATACGGCCTTGGCCTGTGGGATTAGATACGCCCGGTTCCTGTGGGGTTAGATACAGCCGGTTCCTGTGGGGTTAGATACGGCCGGTTCCTGTGGGGTTAGATACGCCCGGTTCCTGTGGGGTTAGATACGGCCGGTTCCTGTGGGGTTAGATACGGCCGGTTCCTGTGGGGTTAGATACGGCCGGTTCCTGTGGGGTTAGATACGGCCGGTTCCTGTGGGGTTAGATACGGCCGGTTCCTGTGGGGTTAGATACGCCCGGTTCCTGTGGGGTTAGATACGGCCGGTTCCTGTGGGGTTAGATACGGCCGGTTCCTGTGGGGTTAGATACGGCCGGTTCCTGTGGGGTTAGATACGGCCGGTTCCTGTGGGGTTAGATACGGCCGGTTCCTGTGGGGTTAGATACGGCCGGTTCCTGTGGGGTTAGATACGGCCGGTTCCTGTGGGGTTAGATACGCCCGGTTCCTGTGGGGTTAGATACGGCCGGTTCCCGTGGGGTTAGATACGGCCGGTTCCCGTAGGGTTAGATACGGCCGGTTCCTGTAGGGTTAGATACGGCCGGTTCCCGTAGGGTTAGATACCCCAGTTCCTGTATGATTGTGCCGCTCCTTTGCCCCCCCAGGCTGCTGGCAGATGGCGCCTCGGGCCCTCATTATCAGGCTTGGTATCGGCGGCTCCTGGACGCCCTCCAGCGCTGCACCGGCCGAGCCGTCAGCGAACAAATCTCCAGAGAAACGCGACTCCTGAAAATCCTCAAAGATGTCGCAGAAAAGGTGAAGAATTCTCCGGAGGACAAGAGACAGGTGGGTGCGCAGGGGGAGTGGACTGTAGTGTGACGGACCCAGGAGATCAGCTGTCCACCATACTTTATAATACCAGCATCCAGGTCCCTCCCCCATCATGTGCCGGTCACTCTGTGAACATCTCCACATACAAAACCAAGTTTCCCTTAAGATGCCAAATGAGCGGCAGCCGCCCCCGGGCGCAGAGTTCCTGGCGCCGCCGCCGCACAACGCTCCGGGGGAGATCACACCAGATGTTGGGGATTTTCCTGCAATTTCTTTTCATCGGATTAACTGAGATATAAACAACTTGTATCCGGTGAGGAAACGGCAGAATCGTGACTGCAGCTCCGGATGTGACTGGAGTGTAAGACATGTAACAGCAGAATACTGAGTGCAGCTCTGGAAGTGACTGGAGTATACGACATGATGTAACTGCAAACGGTACATCCAGAGGGTTCCCTGGCACTCTTGTCGTCTGCTCTTGGCACACAAAGGGTCACAAACAGGGGGGGGGGGGGGGGTATCTGTGACGTCTCTGTCTGTGTGAACAAACTCAAAAGATTATTTCCCTGCAGGAAGCTCTGAAGCTCGGACTCCACGACATCGACCGATTCTTTGAAGAAGTTGGAGATTGTCGCCTTCCCCTGGACCCTGCGATTGTTGTGAAAGGAATTGTCAGAGAAGTGAGGACAGGAGATGATGGGAGTATTTGTATGTACAGATGACGTAAATGAGCAGAATAGTGAGTGCAGCTCTGGAGTATAATACAGGATATAACTCAGGATCAGTACAGGATAAGTAATGTAATGTATGTACACAGTGACTCCACCAGCAGAATAGTGAGTGCAGCTCTGGAGTATAATGCAGGATGTAACTCAGGATCAGTACAGGATAAGTAATGTATGTACAGAGTGACTCCACCAGCAGAATAGTGAGTGCAGCTCTGGAGTATAATACAGGATATAACTCAGGATCAGTACAGGATAAGTAATGTAATGTAATGTACACAGTGACTCCACCAGCAGAATAGTGAGCGCAGCTCTGGGGTATAATACAGGATGTAACTCAGGATCAGTACAGGATAAGTAATGTAATGTATGTACACAGTGACTCCACCAGCAGAATAGTGAGTGCAGCTCTGGAGTATAATACAGGATATAACTCAGGATCAGTACAGGATAAGTAATGTAATGTATGTACACAGTGACTCCACCAGCAGAATAGTGAGCGCAGCTCTGGAGTATAATACAGGATATAACTCAGGATCAGTACAGGATAAGTAATGTAATGTATGTACACAGTGACTCCACCAGCAGAATAGTGAGTGCAGCTCTGGAGTATAATACAGGATATAACTCAGGATCAGTACAGGATATGTAATGTATGTACACAGTGACTCCACCAGCAGAATAGTGAGTGCAGCTCTGGAGTATAATACAGGATGTAACTCAGGATCAGTACAGGATAAGTAATGTAATGTATGTACACAGTGACTCCACCAGCAGAATAGTGAGCGCAGCTCTGGGGTATAATACAGGATGTAACTCAGGATCAGTACAGGATAAGTAATGTAATGTATGTACACAGTGACTCCACCAGCAGAATAGTGATTGTAGCTCTGGAGTATAATACAGGATGTAACTCAGGATCAGTACAGGATAAGTAATGTATGTACACAGTGACTCCACCAGCAGAATAGTGAGTGCAGCTCTGGAGTATAATACAGGATATAACTCAGGATCAGTACAGGATAAGTAATGTAATGTATGTACACAGTGACTCCACCAGCAGAATAGTGAGTGCAGCTCTGGAGTATAATACAGGATATAACTCAGGATCAGTACAGGATAAGTAATGTATGTATGTACACAGTGACTCCTCCAGCAGAATAGTGATTGTAGCTCTGGAGTATAATACAGGATATAACTCAGGATCAGTACAGGATAAGTAATGTAATGTATGTACACAGTGACTCCACCAGCAGAATAGTGATTGTAGCTCTGGAGTATAATACAGGATGTAACTCTGGATCAGTACAGGATAAGTAATGTAATGTATATACACAGTGACTCCACCAGCAGAATAGTGAGTGCAGCTCTGGAGTATAATACAGGATGTAACTCAGGATCAGTACAGGATAAGTAATGTAATGTATGTACACAGTGACTCCACCAGCAGAATAGTGAGTGCAGCTCTGGAGTATAATACAGGATGTAACTCAGGATCAGTACAGGATAAGTAATGTATGTACACAGTGACTTCACCAGCAGAATAGTGAGTGCAGCTCTGGAGTATAATACAGGATGTAACTCAGGATCAGTACAGGATAAGTAATGTATGTACACAGTGACTCCACCAGCAGAATAGTGAGTGCAGCTCTGGAGTATAATACAGGATATAACTCAGGATCAGTACAGGATAAGTAATGTAATGTATGTACACAGTGACTCCACCAGCAGAATAGTGATTGTAGCTCTGGAGTATAATACAGGATATAACTCAGGATCAGTACAGGATAAGTAATGTAATGTATGTACACAGTGACTCCACCAGCAGAATAGTGATTGTAGCTCTGGAGTATAATACAGGATGTAACTCTGGATCAGTACAGGATAAGTAATGTAATGTATATACACAGTGACTCCACCAGCAGAATAGTGAGTGCAGCTCTGGAGTATAATACAGGATGTAACTCAGGATCAGTACAGGATAAGTAATGTAATGTATGTACACAGTGACTCCACCAGCAGAATAGTGAGTGCAGCTCTGGAGTATAATACAGGATATAACTCAGGATCAGTACAGGATAAGTAATGTATGTACACAGTGACTTCACCAGCAGAATAGTGAGTGCAGCTCTGGAGTATAATACAGGATGTAACTCAGGATCAGTACAGGATAAGTAATGTATGTACACAGTGACTCCACCAGCAGAATAGTGAGTGCAGCTCTGGAGTATAATACAGGATATAACTCAGGATCAGTACAGGATAAGTAATGTATGTACACAGTGACTCCACCAGCAGAATAGTGAGTGCAGCTCTGGATTATAATACAGGATATATCTCAGGATCAGTACAGGATAAGTAATGTATGTACACAGTGACTCCACCAGCAGAATAGTGAGTACAGCTCTGGAGTATAATACAGGATATAACTCAGGATCAGTACAGGATAAGTAATGTAATGTATGTACACAGGGACTCCACCAGCAGAATAGTGAGTGCAGCTCTGGAGTATAATACAGGACATAACTCAGGATCAGTACAGGATAAGTAATGTAATGTATGTACACAGCGACTCCACCAGCAGAATAGTGAGTGCAGCTCTGGAGTATAATACAGGATGTAACTCAGGATCAGTACAGGATAAGTAATGTAATGGATGTACACAGTGACTCCACCAGCAGAATAGTGAGTGCAGCTCTGGAGTATAATACATGATGTAACTCAGGATCAGTACAGGATAAGTAATGTAATGTATGTACACAGTGACTCCACCAGCAGAATAGTGAGTGCAGCTCTGGAGTATAATACAGGATGCAACTCAGGATCAGTACAGGATAAGTAATGTAATGTATGTATGTACACAGTGACTCCACCAGCAGAATAGTGAGTGCAGCTCTGGAGTATAATACAGGATATAACTCGGGATCAGTACAGGATAAGTAATGTAATGTATGTACACAGTGACTCCACCAGCAGAATAGTGAGTGCAGCTCTGGAGTATAATACATGATGTAACTCAGGATCAGTACAGGATAAGTAATGTAATGTATGTACACAGTGACTCCACCAGCAGAATAGTGAGTGCAGCTCTGGAGTATAATACAGGATATAACTCAGGATCAGTACAGGATAAGTAATGTAATGTATGTACACAGTGACTCCACCAGCAGAATAGTGAGTGCAGCTCTGGAGTATAATACAGGATATAACTCAGGATCAGTACAGGATAAGTAATGTATGTACACAGTGACTTCACCAGCAGAATAGTGAGTGCAGCTCTGGAGTATAATACAGGATGTAACTCAGGATCAGTACAGGATAAGTAATGTAATGTATGTACACAGTGACTTCACCAGCAGAATAGTGAGTGCAGCTCTGGAGTATAATACAGGATGTAACTCAGGATCAGTACAGGATAAGTAATGTAATGTATGTACACAGTGACTTCACCAGCAGAATAGTGAGTGCAGCTCTGCAGTATAATACAGGATGTAACTCAGGATCAGTACAGGATAAGTAATGTAATGTATGTACACAGTGACTCCACCAGCAGAATAGTGAGTGCAGCTCTGGAGTATAATACAGGATATAACTCAGGATCAGTACAGGATAAGTAATGTAATGTATGTACACAGTGACTCCACCAGCAGAATAGTGATTGTAGCTCTGGAGTATAATACAGGATATAACTCAGGATCAGTACAGGATAAGTAATGTAATGTATGTACACAGTGACTCCACCAGCAGAATAGTGATTGTAGCTCTGGAGTATAATACAGGATGTAACTCTGGATCAGTACAGGATAAGTAATGTAATGTATATACACAGTGACTCCACCAGCAGAATAGTGAGTGCAGCTCTGGAGTATAATACAGGATGTAACTCAGGATCAGTACAGGATAAGTAATGTAATGTATGTACACAGTGACTCCACCAGCAGAATAGTGAGTGCAGCTCTGGAGTATAATACAGGATATAACTCAGGATCAGTACAGGATAAGTAATGTATGTACACAGTGACTTCACCAGCAGAATAGTGAGTGCAGCTCTGGAGTATAATACAGGATATAACTCAGGATCAGTACAGGATAAGTAATGTATGTACACAGTGACTTCACCAGCAGAATAGTGAGTGCAGCTCTGGAGTATAATACAGGATATAACTCAGGATCAGTACAGGATAAGTAATGTATGTACACAGTGACTTCACCAGCAGAATAGTGAGTGCAGCTCTGGAGTATAATACAGGATGTAACTCAGGATCAGTACAGGATAAGTAATGTATGTACACAGTGACTCCACCAGCAGAATAGTGAGTGCAGCTCTGGAGTATAATACAGGATATAACTCAGGATCAGTACAGGATAAGTAATGTATGTACACAGTGACTTCACCAGCAGAATAGTGAGTGCAGCTCTGGAGTATAATACAGGATGTAACTCAGGATCAGTACAGGATAAGTAATGTATGTACACAGTGACTCCACCAGCAGAATAGTGAGTGCAGCTCTGGAGTATAATACAGGATATAACTCAGGATCAGTACAGGATAAGTAATGTATGTACACAGTGACTCCACCAGCAGAATAGTGAGTGCAGCTCTGGATTATAATACAGGATATATCTCAGGATCAGTACAGGATAAGTAATGTATGTACACAGTGACTCCACCAGCAGAATAGTGAGTACAGCTCTGGAGTATAATACAGGATATAACTCAGGATCAGTACAGGATAAGTAATGTAATGTATGTACACAGGGACTCCACCAGCAGAATAGTGAGTGCAGCTCTGGAGTATAATACAGGACATAACTCAGGATCAGTACAGGATAAGTAATGTAATGTATGTACACAGCGACTCCACCAGCAGAATAGTGAGTGCAGCTCTGGAGTATAATACAGGATGTAACTCAGGATCAGTACAGGATAAGTAATGTAATGGATGTACACAGTGACTCCACCAGCAGAATAGTGAGTGCAGCTCTGGAGTATAATACATGATGTAACTCAGGATCAGTACAGGATAAGTAATGTAATGTATGTACACAGTGACTCCACCAGCAGAATAGTGAGTGCAGCTCTGGAGTATAATACAGGATGTAACTCAGGATCAGTACAGGATAAGTAATGTAATGTATGTACACAGGGACTCCACCAGCAGAATAGTGAGTGCAGCTCTGGAGTATAATACAGGACATAACTCAGGATCAGTACAGGATAAGTAATGTAATGTATGTACACAGTGACTCCACCAGCAGAATAGTGAGTGCAGCTCTGGAGTATAATACAGGATGCAACTCAGGATCAGTACAGGATAAGTAATGTAATGTATGTACACAGTGACTCCACCAGCAGAATAGTGAGTGCAGCTCTGGAGTATAATACAGGATGCAACTCAGGATCAGTACAGGATAAGTAATGTAATGTATGTATGTACACAGTGACTCCACCAGCAGAATAGTGAGTGCAGCTCTGGAGTATAATACAGGATATAACTCGGGATCAGTACAGGATAAGTAATGTAATGTATGTACACAGTGACTCCACCAGCAGAATAGTGAGTGCAGCTCTGGAGTATAATACATGATGTAACTCAGGATCAGTACAGGATAAGTAATGTAATGTATGTACACAGTGACTCCACCAGCAGAATAGTGAGTGCAGCTCTGGAGTATAATACAGGATATAACTCAGGATCAGTACAGGATAAGTAATGTAATGTATGTACACAGTGACTCCACCAGCAGAATAGTGAGTGCAGCTCTGGAGTATAATACAGGATGTAACTCAGGATCAGTACAGGATAAGTAATGTAATGTATGTACACAGTGACTCCACCAGCAGAATAGTGAGTGCAGCTCTGGAGTATAATACAGGATATAACTCAGGATCAGTACAAGATAAGTAATGTAATGTATGTACACAGTGACTCCACCAGCAGAATAGTGAGTGCAGCTCTGGAGTATAATACAGGATATAACTCAGGATCAGTACAGGATAAGTAATGTATGTACACAGTGACTCCACCAGCAGAATAGTGAGTGCAGCTCTGGAGTATAATACAGGATATAACTCAGGATCAGTACAGGGTAAGTAATGTAATGTATGTGCACAGTGACTCCACCAGCAGAATAGTGAGTGCAGCTCTGGAGTATAATACAGGATGTAACTCAGGATCAGTACAGGATAAGTAATGTATGTACACAGTGACTCCACCAGCAGAATAGTGAGTGCAGCTCTGGAGTATAATACATGATGTAACTCAGGATCAGTACAGGATAAGTAATGTAATGTATGTACACAGTGACTCCACCAGCAGAATAGTGAGTGCAGCTCTGGAGTATAATACAGGATATAACTCGGGATCAGTACAGGATAAGTAATGTAATGTATGTACACAGTGACTCCACCAGCAGAATAGTGAGTGCAGCTCTGGAGTATAATACAGGATGTAACTCAGGATCAGTACAGGATAAGTAATGTAATGTATGTACACAGTGACTCCACCAGCAGAATAGTGAGTGCAGCTCTGGAGTATAATACAGGATATAACTCAGGATCAGTACAAGATAAGTAATGTAATGTATGTACACAGTGACTCCACCAGCAGAATAGTGAGTGCAGCTCTGGAGTATAATACAGGATATAACTCAGGATCAGTACAGGATAAGTAATGTATGTACACAGTGACTCCACCAGCAGAATAGTGAGTGCAGCTCTGGAGTATAATACAGGATATAACTCAGGATCAGTACAGGGTAAGTAATGTAATGTATGTGCACAGTGACTCCACCAGCAGAATAGTGAGTGCAGCTCTGGAGTATAATACAGGATGTAACTCAGGATCAGTACAGGATAAGTAATGTAATGTATGTACACAGTGACTCCACCAGCAGAATAGTGAGTGCAGCTCTGGAGTATAATACAGGATGTAACTCAGGATCAGTACAGGATAAGTAATGTATGTACACAGTGACTCCACCAGCAGAATAGTGAGTGCAGCTCTGGAGTACAGTGACTCCACTGTGTATGGAGATTATATCTATATGTGACCTATAATCTTCTGATCAGAGGTGAATATAGATTTGAACCCTTTCGTTGATAAGGATGTAGAGATAAGCAGCTGCCGGGTTCCTGTGGTGTCGCTTTTCTCCCAGATGTACGGGTTCCATCGTTCTCCAGTCCCGGGGGGTGCACATAGTTTATATTTAATAATTTGCTTCTATTTCAGTCATGCACTTTCTTCAAATCCAATGCCAAACCTCTGAAAATCTCCTTCATCAATGCCGATGAGCTGGGGCCGAACATTCACGTCATGTATAAGGTACGCGGTGCGGACGAGGCCCCTGAACGTTTCCTAGCAGCGATGACTGTGGCTTCTGTCTGAATATTATTTACGGTGTCTCCGCTCTGTGGTAGTGACCTATAATGTTCATCCTGAGCTCCCTGGTTTTTGAATATAATGTGAGAACTGCAGTGAAGACTGACACACATGCAGGGCAGTAGGAATGTAATTCTACATGACTTTCTGCCGAGTCCTCTCCCCCTTATTTACTGTAATGGCGGCGATTAGTGATCGTCACTCATCATCTGTCCCGGAGACCTCAGGATTGGCAGAATATAAGATTAAGACTCCGGGGCTGAGGTTTCTGAGCAGTTTTAGATTTTCTCTATAAACCCTGAGATAAGCGGTGAAGGATCGTGATAAGCGGCTGTTGGATCAGTGCGTTGTCGTTCCGTGGCCGCTGCGCTACCTCCAGGGTGGTGATCCGGTGATGTTGCCTCCTCCGCTCCTCACGTGGAGTTCTTACACCTTGTATGTGATGATTTCATGGAGTCTTGTTCTGATCGGCTCTAGGTGGGAGATGACATGAGGCAGGACATGCTCGTCCTCCAGCTGGTAGACCTGATGGACAGAATTTGGCTTCATGAGGGGTTAGACCTGCGGATGATCACCTACAAATGTCTGTCCACCGGCAGAAAACAAGGTCAGTAAACAGCAGGACACACTATCCTGGAAGATGAGTGTCAACAGCAGCCACAGGGACCGTGAGACAAATGATGACCACGGATGAATGATGATCGTTGGAGCAGGAAACCACGGATGATTGGCGACCACGGATGATTGGCGACCACGGATGATTGGCGACCACGGATGATTGGCGACCATGTTTGATTGTTGAATAAAGATAACTGATGGATGATGAAGGTTTAATGATAGATGACAAATATCTCCTAACACATGAAGAATAATGATCATGGTTTGTTGACGATCTCTGATGATTAATGATAAGTGACGATCTGCGGGAGGACGATGTCTTGGGGGAGGGCGATCTCTTGCGGGGAGGGCGATCTCTTGCGGGGAGGGCGATCTCTTGCGGGGAGGGCGATCTCTTGCGGGGAGGACGATCTCTTGCGGGGAGGACGATCTCTTGCGGGGAGGACGATGTCTTGGGGGAGGGCGATCTCTTGCGGGGAGGACGATCTCTTGCGGGGAGGGCGATCTCTTGCGGGGAGGGCGATCTCTTGCGGGGAGGACGATCTCTTGCGGGGAGGGCGATCTCTTGCGGGGAGGACGATCTCTTGCGGGGAGGACGATCTCTTGCGGGGAGGACGATCTCTTGCGGGGAGGACGATCTCTTGCGGGGAGGACGATCTCTTGCGGGAGGACGATCTCTTGCGGGGAGGACGATCTCTTGCGGGGAGGACGATCTCTTGCGGGGAGGACGATCTCTTGCGGGGAGGACGATCTCTTGCGGGGAGGGCGATCTCTTGCGGGGAGGACGATCTCTTGCGGGGAGGACGATCTCTTGCGGGGAGGACGATGTCTTGGGGGAGGGCGATCTCTTGCGGGGAGGACGATCTCTTGCGGGGAGGGCGATCTCTTGCGGGGAGGGCGATCTCTTGCGGGGAGGGCGATCTCTTGCGGGGAGGGCGATCTCTTGCGGGGAGGGCGATCTCTTGCGGGGAGGGCGATCTCTTGCGGGGAGGGCGATCTCTTGCGGGGAGGACGATCTCTTGCGGGGAGGACGATCTCTTGCGGGGAGGACGATCTCTTGCGGGGAGGACGATCTCTTGCGGGAGGACGATCTCTTCGTGTACAGAGCTGAGCAGCAGTGTGATATTAGATGCAGATGATCTTGTGGTGCTGCTGGAATGATCCCCGTGATTGATCCGGTCGTGATGATTTAGTAGATGTCTCTTTGATTGGACGCCTCGCGTTTCTCGTCACTGCAGCGACATGCACTCATATTTTTTCACATTTTTTCCAGGTTTGATCCAGTTGGTGCCGGATTCTACCACTCTGGCCAAAATCCAGAACAAGACCGGGCTGTTTGGACCTTTGAAGGACTCGTCGATGAAGAAATGGTTCCACAACAACACAATGGTACTGCCCCCTCCCCCGCAGCCGTCACCTCACTGTAATGAGTCAGGGGTGAGAGGGCGACGATGATCACTCCGCGCGCCCGTCCTCTGAGGGTTCTGATTGAGTTTCTTCTTCGCTCTATTACAAGAATCCAATTCTCATTTATCAGCCGCCTGGTCGGCTACAGACGTTAATCAGCGCTCGCTCCCGGGGGCCGCGCCTTCAGCCCACCACTCACTGTAATTATTGTGAAGATTTATGCTCTGAGCTCCGTCCATTCTCCTCACTCGACGGAGACCCCGCAGTGCGTGGCGGCCTGTGGGGGGTTGGGGGGTGACTAGTGACGTGTTGTAACTGCTGGTGATTAGTCTTCGTCTTCCCAGCGTTTATTGTTATCGTACTGATACAAAGGAGCCCCATTCTGGGTACAGTCTGTAAGTTGGCAGGAGGGAATCTGTACACTGGTAGGTCGACCGTCAGTAGGTGAGCGGTCTGTAGGCTGCCAATTGGGCGGTCTGTAGGGTGGCAGTTGGGCGGCCTGTAGGGGGGCAGTTGGGCGGCCTGTAGGGGGGCAGTTGGGCGGCCTGTAGGGGGGCAGTTTGGCGGCCTGTAGGGTGGCAGTTTGGCGGCCTGTAGGGGGGCAGTTTGGCGGCCTGTAGGGGGGCAGTTGGGCGACCTGTAGGCTGGCAGTTGGGCGGTCTGTAGGTGGGCAATCAGTCTATAGGGTGGCAAGTGGCATAGTCCGCCTTGGCTGAGATTTTCTGACACTTTGGTAACGTTTCTCCTCAGGCTTCTGACAACTTCCTGCGTTCCTGCGCCGGTTGGTGCGTCGTGACGTTTCTCCTGGGTGTCTGCGACCGTCACAACGACAACATCATGCTCACCAGCAGCGGTCACATGTTTCACATCGACTTCGGAAAGTTTATGGGCAACGCACAGAAGTTTGGAAATATTAAAAGGTGAGAAGTGAAATAAAGCGGCTGGGGTGACGCACATGGGGGCGGCGCAGGTCATGTGATTTTCCTCTTAACACCCCCCCCCCCCCCAGGCTTATGTAACGTGTATAATCCTATATAATGCCCATACTGCCAAACCTGAGCACCAATATCCCCTCCCCCCATATCACTGGGGTCCAGGTAGCGAGGTTTGGGTAGGGGGCTCTATTACGGGGAGATTCCGCGGTCATGTGTCGTCACTGTGGCGACCTGCGCTCAGTCCTGACATTCACTGCTGCGGGGTGACACCTGGTCACTCACTGATCTTGGGGAGCTCCGCGGGGGAGGGGATGTGGCGTAAAGGGTTGTGGAATAATGGAGCCTTGTGCGGTGTGAGCGTCGGGGACTGGAGCGTTATCAGGGAATCTCTAGAGGACGCGACTTCTGATCGAAACCTGAACAAGATGGTTCCCAAGATGTAGCGCCATTCTACCAATCCCCCCCCCCCCCCCGATCAGTGACGCCAGAGGCGGAGCTGCCGATGAAGACGACGCCTGCAGAATATCTCATGTGACCTCTTAGGCCGGTGATGTCACTGTTGTAACTTCTATCTGGACAGTTATGATGTCACTGGTGTCACGTGACTTTTGAGGGGGTTGGGGTATTCCTTATAAAGTGCATAGTTGTCGTTCAAGGTAAAAGCCCTGACTATGAGCCCCCCATAGAAGACCCCGTGTGGTCCGCTGTATGATGTTACATAATAAGAGGGGACCAGAGCCCTGGACCCCCCACCCTGTACTCTGCGCTTCACTCAATATACAGGGAAAATGGCCAATTAACTGCTCAATAGAGAGACGTCATCTGCATTAGTGTCCGACCAGGGAGGGGGGGGGGTAGTCCTGCCAGGGTGCAGTATGGAATCTATAGGATCTGTTACTACTCATACATTGTACATACGGAGCTGGAGGGAAGGGACAGTGGATTCTACTTTGGTTACTAGGGGCTTTGTATGGGGGGCCGCTCTACTATACATCATATAATACAGCACTGTGCAGCATGGAGAGACATTCTATTATACAGCAGATAATACAACACTGTGCAGCATGGAGAGGCAGTCTACTGTACAGCAGATAATACAACACTGTGCAGCATGGAGAGACAGTCTACTATACAGCAGATAATACAACACTGTGCAGCATGGAGAGGCAGTCTACTATACAGCAGATAATACAACACTGTGCAGCATGGAGAGGCAGTCTACTATACAGCAGATAATACAACATTGTGCAGCATGGAGAGGCAGTCTACTGTACAGCAGATAATACAACACTGTGCCGCATGGAGAGACCGTCTACTATAAAGCAGATAATACAACACTGTGCAACATGGAGAGACAGTCTACTATACAGCAGATAATACAACACTGTGCAGCATGGAGAGGCAGTCTACTATACAGCAGATAATACAACATTGTGCAGCATGGAGAGGCAGTCTACTATACAGCAGATAATACAACACTGTGCCGCATGGAAAGACGGTCTACTATACAGCAGATAATACAACATTGTGCAGCATGGAGAGGCAGTCTACTATACAGCAGATAATACAACACTGCAGCATGGAGAGGCAGTCTACTATACAGCAGATAATACAACACTGTGCAGCATGGAGAGGCAGTCTACTATACAGCAGATAATACAACACTGTGCCGCATGGAGAGACAGTCTACTATACAGCAGATAATACAACAATGTGCAGCATGGAGAGGCAGTCTACTGTACAGCAGATAATACAACACTGTGCCGCATGGAGAGACAGTCTACTATACAGCAGATAATACAACATTGTGCAGCATGGAGAGGCAGTCTACTATACAGCAGATAATACAACATTGTGCAGCATGGAGAGGCAGTCTACTATACAGCAGATAATACAACACTGTGCCGCATGGAAAGACGGTCTGCTATACAGCAGATAATACAACATTGTGCAGCATGGAGAGGCAGTCTACTATACAGCAGATAATACAACACTGTGCAGCATGGAGAGGCAGTCTATTGTACAGCAGATAATACAACACTCTGCAGTATGGAGAGGCAGTCTACTATACAGCAGATAATACAACACTGTGCAGCATGGAGAGCCAGTCTATTATACAGCAGATAATACAACACTGTGCAGCATGTAGTGGCAGTCTATTGTACAGCAGATAATACAACACTGTGCAGCATGGAGAGGCAGTCTACTATACAGCAGATAATACAACACTGTGCAGCATGGTGAGGCAGCCTACTATACAGCAGATAATACAACACTGTGCAGTATGGAGGGACAGTCTACTATACAGCAGATAATACAACACTGTGCAGTATGGAGAGGCAGCCTACTATACAGCAGATAATACAACACTGTGCATCATGGAGAGGCAGTCTACTGTACTGCAGATAATACAACACTGTGCAGCATGGAGAGGCAGTCTACTATACAGCAGATAATACAACACTGTGCAGTATGGAGAGGTAGTCTACTATACAGCAGATAATACAACACTGTGCAGCATGGAGAGGCAGTCTACTATACTGCAGATAATACAATACTGTGCAGCATGGAGAGGCAGTCTATTATACAGCAGATAATACAACACTGTGCAGCATGGAGAGGCAGTCTACTGTACATCAGATAATACAACACTGCAGCATGGAGAGGCAGTCTATTATACAGCAGATAATACAACACTTTGCAGTATGGAGAGGCAGCCTATTATACAGCAGATAATACAACACTGTGCATCATGGAGAGGCAGTCTATTGTACAGCAGATAATACAACACTCTGCAGTATGGAGAGATGGTCTACTATACAGCAGATAATACCACACTGTGCAGCATGGAGAGACAGTCTACTATACAGCAGATAATACAACACTGTGCAGTATGGAGAGGCAGTCTACTATACAGCAGATAATACAACATTGTGCAGCATGGAGAGGCAGTCTACTGTACAGCAGATAATACAACACTGTGCAGTATGGAGAGGCAGTCTACTATACAGCAGATAATACAACACTGCAGCATGGAGAGGCAGTCTCATATACAGCAGATAATACAACACTGTGCACTATGGAGAGGCAGTCTACTATACAGCAGATAATACAACACTGTGCAGCATGGAGAGACAGTCTACTATACAGCAGATAATACAACACTGCAATATGGAGAGGCAGTCTACTATACAGCAGATAATACAACACTGCAGCATGGAGAGGCAGTCTACTATACAGCAGATAATACAACACTGTGCAGTATGGAGAGGCAGTCTATTATACAGCAGATAATACAACACTGTGCAGCATGGAGAGGCAGTCTACTATACAGCAGATAATACAACACTGCAATATGGAGAGACAGTCTACTGTACAGCAGATAATACAACACTGTGCAGCATGGAGAGGCAGTCTATTATACAGCAGATAATACAACACTGTGCAGCATGGAGAGGCAGTCTACTATACAGCAGACAATACAACACTGTGCAGCATGGAGAGGCAGTCTACTATACAGCAGATAATACAACACTATGCAGCATGGAGAGGCAGTCTATTATACAGCAGATAATACAACACTTTGCAGCATGGAGAGGCAGTCTACTATACAGCAGATAATACAACACTATGCAGCATGGAGAGGCAGTCTATTATACAGCAGATAATACAACACTTTGCAGCATGGAGAGGCAGTCTACTATACAGCAGATAATACAACACTATGCAGCATGGAGAGGCAGTCTATTATACAGCAGATAATACAACACTTTGCAGCATGGAGAGGCAGTCTACTATACAGCAGATAATACAACACTGTGCAGCATGGAGAGGCAGTCCACTATACAGCAGACAATACAACACTGTGCAGCATGGAGAGGCAGTCTACTATACAGCAGATAATACAACACTATGCAGTATGGAGAGGCAGTCTACTATACAGCAGATAATACAACACTGTGCAGCATGGAGAGGCAGTCTATTATACATCAGATATTACAACACTGTGCAGCATGGAGAGGCAGTCTATTATACAGCAGATAATACAACACTGCAGCATGGAGAGGCAGTCTATTATACAGCAGATAATACAACACTGTGCAGCATGGAGAGGCAGTCTACTATACAGCAGATAATACAACACTGTGCAGAATGGAGAGGCAGTCTATTATACAGCAGATAATACAACACTGCAGCATGGAGAGGCAGTCTACTATACAGCAGACAATACAACACTGTGCAGTATGGAGAGGAAGTCTATTATACAGCAGATATTACAACACTGCAGTATGGAGAGGCAGTCTACTATACAGCAGATAATACAACACTGTGCAGCATGTAGGGGCAGTCTATTATACATCAGATAATACAACACTGTGCAGCATGGAGAAGCAGTCTACTGAACAGCAGATAATACAACACTGTGCAGCATGGAGAGGCAGTCTACTATACAGCAGACAATACAACACTGTGCAGCATGGAGAGGCAGTCTATTATACAGCAGATATTACAACACTGTGCAGCATGGAGAGGCAGTCTATTATACAGCAGATAATACAACACTGCAGCATGGAGAGGCAGTCTATTATACAGCAGATAATACAACACTTTGCAGCATGGAGAGGCAGTCTACTATACAGCAGATAATACAACACTGTGCAGTATGGAGAGGAAGTCTATTATACAGCAGATATTACAACACTGTGCAGTATGGAGAGGCAGTCTACTATACAGCAGATAATACAACACTGTGCAGCATGGAGAGGCAGTCTACTATACAGCAGATAATACAACACTGCAGCATGGAGAGGCAGTCTATTATACAGCAGATAATACAACACTGTGCAGCATGGAGAGGCAGTCTATTATACAGCAGATAATACAACACTGTGCAGCATGGAGATACAGTCTACTACATAGCAGATAATACAACACTGTGCAGCATGGAGAGGCAGTCTACTATACAGCAGATAATACAACACTGTGCAGCATGGAGAGGCAGTCTATTATACAGCAGATAATACAACACTGTGCAGCATGGAGTGGCAGTCTATTATACAGCAGATAATACAACACTGTGCAGCATGGAGAGGCAGTCTATTATACAGCAGATAATACAACACTGTGCAGCATGGAGAGGCAGTCTACTATACAGCAGATAATACAACACTGTGCAGCATGGAGAGGCAGTCTATTATACAGCAGATAATACAACACTGTGCAGCATGGAGAGGCAGTCTACTATACAGCATATAATACAACACTGCAGTATGGAGAGGCAGTCTACTATACAGCAGATAATACAACACTGTGCAGCATGGAGAGGCAGTCTACTATACAGCAGATAATACAACATTGTGCAGCATGGAGAGGCAGTCTACTATACAGCAGATAATACAACACTGTGCCGCATGGAAAGACAGTCTACTATACAGCAGATAATACAACATTGTGCAACATGGAGAGGCAGTCTACTATACAGCAGATAATACAACACTGTGCAGCATGGAGAGGCAGTCTATTATACAGAAGATAATACAACACTGTGCAGCATGGAGAGGCAGTCTACTATACAGCAGATAATGCAACACTGTGCAGTATGGAGGGACAGTCTACTATACTGCAGATAATACAACACTGTGCAGCATGGAGAGGCAGTCTACTATACAGCAGATAATACAATACTGTGCAGCATGGAGAGGCAGTCTATTATACAGCAGATAATACAACACTGTGCAGCATGGAGAGGCAGTCTATTATACAGCAGATAATACAACACTGCAGCATGGAGAGGCAGTCTACTGTACATCAGATAATACAATACTGCAGCATGGAGAGGCAGTCTACTATACAGCAGATAATACAACACTGTGCAGCATGGAGAGGCAGTCTATTGTACAGCAGATAATACAACACTGCAGCATGGAGAGGCAGTCTACTGTACAGCAGATAATACAACACTGCAGCATGGAGAGGCAGTCTACTATACAGCAGATAATACAACTTCAGCATGGAGAGGCAGTCTACTATACAGCAGATAATACAACACTGTGCAGTATGGAGAGGCAGTCTACTATACAGCAGATAATACAACATTGTGCAGCATGGAGAGGCAGTCTACTGTACAGCAGATAATACAACACTGTGCAGTATGGAGAGGCAGTCTACTATACAGCAGATAATCCAACACTGCAGCATGGAGAGGCAGTCTATTATACAGCAGATAATACAACACTGTGCACTATGGAGAGGCAGTCTACTATACAGCAGATAATACAACACTGTGCAGCATGGAGAGACAGTCTCATATACAGCAGATAATACAACACTGTGCAGCATGGAGAGACAGTCTCATATACAGCAGATAATACAACACTGCAGTATGGAGAGGCAGTCTACTATACAGCAGATAATACAACACTGTGCAGCATGGAGAGGCAGTCTACTATACAGCAGACAATACAACACTGTGCAGCATGGAGAGGCAGTCTATTATACAGCAGATATTACAACACTGTGCAGCATGGAGAGGCAGTCTATTATACAGCAGATAATACAACACTGCAGCATGGAGAGGCAGTCTATTATACAGCAGATAATACAACACTGTGCAGTATGGAGAGGAAGTCTATTATACAGCAGATATTACAACACTGTGCAGTATGGAGAGGCAGTCTACTATACAGCAGATAATACAACACTGTGCAGCATGGAGAGGCAGTCTACTATACAGCAGATAATACAACACTGCAGCATGGAGAGGCAGTCTATTATACAGCAGATAATACAACACTGTGCAGCATGGAGAGGCAGTCTATTATACAGCAGATAATACAACACTGTGCAGCATGGAGATACAGTCTACTACATAGCAGATAATACAACACTGTGCAGCATGGAGAGGCAGTCTACTATACAGCAGATAATACAACACTGTGCAGCATGGAGAGGCAGTCTATTATACAGCAGATAATACAACACTGTGCAGCATGGAGAGGCAGTCTACTACATAGCAGATAATACAACACTGTGCAGCATGGAGAGGCAGTCTACTATACAGCAGATAATACAACACTGCAGTATGGAGAGGCAGTCTACTATACAGCAGATAATACAACACTGTGCAGCATGGAGAGGCAGTCTACTATACAGCAGATAATACAACATTGTGCAGCATGGAGAGGCAGTCTACTATACAGCAGATAATACAACACTGTGCCGCATGGAAAGACAGTCTACTATACAGCAGATAATACAACATTGTGCAACATGGAGAGGCAGTCTACTATACAGCAGATAATACAACACTGTGCAGCATGGAGAGGCAGTCTATTATACAGAAGATAATACAACACTGTGCAGCATGGAGAGGCAGTCTACTATACTGCAGATAATACAACACTGTGCAGCATGGAGAGGCAGTCTACTATACAGCAGATAATACAATACTGTGCAGCATGGAGAGGCAGTCTATTATACAGCAGATAATACAACACTGTGCAGCATGGAGAGGCAGTCTATTATACAGCAGATAATACAACACTGCAGCATGGAGAGGCAGTCTACTGTACATCAGATAATACAATACTGCAGCATGGAGAGGCAGTCTACTATACAGCAGATAATACAACACTGTGCAGCATGGAGAGGCAGTCTATTGTACAGCAGATAATACAACACTGCAGCATGGAGAGGCAGTCTACTGTACAGCAGATAATACAACACTGCAGCATGGAGAGGCAGTCTACTATACAGCAGATAATACAACTTCAGCATGGAGAGGCAGTCTACTATACAGCAGATAATACAACACTGTGCAGTATGGAGAGGCAGTCTACTATACAGCAGATAATACAACATTGTGCAGCATGGAGAGGCAGTCTACTGTACAGCAGATAATACAACACTGTGCAGTATGGAGAGGCAGTCTACTATACAGCAGATAATCCAACACTGCAGCATGGAGAGGCAGTCTGTTATACAGCAGATAATACAACACTGTGCACTATGGAGAGGCAGTCTATTATACAGCAGATAATACAACACTGTGCAGCATGGAGAGACAGTCTCATATACAGCAGATAATACAACACTGCAGTATGGAGAGGCAGTCTACTATACAGCAGATAATACAACACTGTTCAGTATGGAGAGGCAGTCTATTATACAACAGATAATACAACACTGTGCAGCATGGAGAGGCAGTCTACTATACAGCAGATTATACAACACTGCACTATGGAGAGGCAGTCTACTATACAGCAGATAATACAACACTGTGCAGCATGGAGAGGCAGTCTACTATACAGCAGATTATACAACACTGCACTATGGAGAGGCAGTCTACTATACAGCAGATAATACAACACTGTGCAGCATGGAGAGGCAGTCTATTATACAGCAGATAATACAACACTGTGCAGCATGAAGAGGCAGTCTATTATACAACAGATAATACAACACTGTGCAGCATAGAGAGGCAGTCTATTATACAGCAGATAATACAACACTGTGCAGCATGGAGAGGCAGTCTACTATACAGCAGATAATACAACACTGTGCAGTATGGAGAGGAAGTCTACTATACAGCAGATAATACAACACTGTGCAGTATGGAGAGGCAGTCTATTATACAGCAGATAATACAACACTGCACTATGGAGAGACAGTCTACTATACAGCAGATAATACAACACTGTGCAGTATGGAGAGACAGTCTATTATACAGCAGATAATACAACACTGTGCAGCATGGAGAGGCAGTCTACTATACAGCAGATAATACAACACTGTGCAGCATGGAGAGATGGTCTACTATACAGCAGATAATACCACACTGTGCAGCATGGAGAGCCAGTCTATTATACAGCAGATAATACAACACTGTGCAGCATGTAGAGGCAGTCTATTGTACAGCAGATAATACAACACTGTGCAGCATGGAGAGGCAGTCTATTATACGGCAGATAATACAACACTGTGCAGCATGAAGAGGCAGTCTACTATACAGCAGATAATACAACTTCAGCATGGAGAGGCAGTCTACTATACAGCAGATAATACAACACTGTGCAGCATGGAGAGGCAGTCTATTGTACAGCAGATAATACAACACTGCAGCATGGAGAGGCAGTCTACTGTACAGCAGATAATACAACACTGTGCAGCATGGAGAGGCAGTCTGTTATACAGCAGATAATACAACACTGTGCAGCATGGAGAGACAGTCTACTATACAGCAGATAATACAACACTGTGCAGTATGGAGAGGCAGTCTACTATACAGCAGATAATACAACATTGTGCAGCATGGAGAGGCAGTCTACTATACAGCAGATAATACAACACTGCAGCATGGAGAGGCAGTCTATTATACAGCAGATAATACAACACTGTGCAGTATGGAGAGGAAGTCTACTATACAGCAGATAATACAACACTGTGCAGTATGGAGAGGCAGCCTATTATACAGCAGATAATACAACACTGCACTATGGAGAGACAGTCTACTATACAGCAGATAATACAACACTGTGCAGCATGGAGAGGCAGTCTACTATACAGCAGATAATACAACACTGTGCAGCATGGAGAGGCAGTCTATTATACAGTAGATAATACAACACTGTGCAGCATGGAGAGGCAGTCTACTACACAGCAGATTATACAACACTGTGCAGCATGGAGAGGCAGTCTACTATACAGCAGATAATACAACACTGTGCAGCATGGAGAGGCAGTCTACTATACAGCAGATAATACAACACTGCAGCATGGAGAGGCAGTCTACTATACAGCAGATAATACAACACTGCAATATGGAGAGGCAGTCTACTATACAGCAGATAATACAACTCTGTGCAGTATGGAGAGGCAGTCTATTGTACAGCAGATAATACAACACTGTGCAGCTTGGAGAGACAGTCTACTATACAGCAGATAATACAACACTGCAGCATGGAGAGGCAGTCTATTATACAGCAGATAATACAACACTGTGCAGCATGGAGAGGCAGTCTATTATACAGCAGATAATACAACACTGTGCAGCATGGAGAGGCAGTCTACTACACAGCAGATTATACAACACTGTGCAGCATGGAGAGGCAGTCTATTGTACAGCAGATAATACAACACTGCAGCATGGAGAGGCAGTCTACTATACAGCAGATAATACAACACTGCAGCATGGAGAGGCAGTCTATTATACAGCAGATAATACAACACTGTGCAGCATGGAGAGACAGTCTACTATACAGCAGATAATACAACACTGTGCAGTATGGAGAGGCAGTCTACTATACAGCAGATAATACAACATTGTGCAGCATGGAGAGGCAGTCTACTATACAGCAGATAATACAACACTGCAGCATGGAGAGGCAGTCTATTATACAGCAGATAATACAACACTGTGCACTATGGAGAGGCAGTCTACTATACAGCAGATAATACAACACTGTGCAGCATGGAGAGACAGTCTCATATACAGCAGATAATACAACACTGCAGTATGGAGAGGCAGTCTACTATACAGCAGATAATACAACACTGTGCAGTATGGAGAGGCAGTCTTTTATACAACAGATAATACAACACTGTGCAGCATGGAGAGGCAGTCTACTATACAGCAGATAATACAACACTGCAATATGGAGAGGCAGTCTACTATACAGCAGATAATACAACACTGCAGCATTGAGAGGCAGTCTACTATACAGCAGATAATACAACACTGTGCAGTATGGAGAGGCAGTCTATTGTACAGCAGATAATACAACACTGTGCAGCTTGGAGAGACAGTCTACTATACAGCAGATAATATAACACTGTGCAGCATGGAGTTGCAGTCTATTGTACAGCAGATAATACAACACTGTGCAATATGGAGAGGCAGTCTACTATACAGCAGATAATACAACACTGTGCAGCATGGAGAGGCAGTCTATTATACAGCAGATAATACAACACTGTGCAGCATGGAGAGGCAGTCTATTATACAGCAGATAATACAACACTGTGCAGCATGGAGAGGCAGTCTACTACACAGCAGATTATACAACACTGTGCAGCATGGAGAGGCAGTCTATTGTACAGCAGATAATACAACACTTTGCATCATGGAGAGGCAGTCTACTATACAGCAGATAATACAACACTGTGCAGCATGGAGAGGCAGTCTATTGTACAGCAGATAATACAACACTGTGCAGCATGGAGAGGCAGTCTATTATACAGCAGATAATACAACACTGTGCAGCATGAAGAGGCAGTCTATTATACAACAGATAATACAACACTGTGCAGCATGGAGAGGCAGTCTATTATACAGCAGATAATACAACACTGTGCAGCATGGAGAGGCAGTTTACTATACAGCAGATAATACAACACTGTGCAGCATGGAGAGGCAGTCTATTATACAGCAGATATTACAACACTGTGCAGCATGGAGAGGCAGTCTATTATACAGCAGATAATACAACACTGTGCAGCATGGAGAGGCAGTCTACTATACAGCAGATAATGCAACACTGTGCAGCATGGAGAGGCAGTCTATTATACAGCAGATATTACAACACTGTGCAGCATGGAGAGGCAGTCTATTATACAGCAGATAATACAACACTGTGCAGCATGAAGAGGCAGTCTATGATACAACAGATAATACAACACTGTGCAGCATGGAGAGGCAGTCTATTATACAGCAGATAATACAACACTGTGCAGCATGGAGAGGCAGTCTATTATACAGCAGATAATACAACACTTTGCAGCATGGAGAGGCAGTCTACTATACAGCAGATAATACAACACTGTGCAGTATGGAGAGGAAGTCTACTATACAGCAGATAATACAACACTGTGCAGTATGGAGAGGCAGCCTATTATACAGCAGATAATACAACACTGCACTATGGAGAGACAGTCTACTATACAGCAGATAATACAACACTGTGCAGCATGGAGAGGCAGTCTACTATACAGCAGATAATACAACACTGTGCAGCATGGAGAGGCAGTCTATTATACAGCAGATAATACAACACTGTGCAGCATGGAGAGGCAGTCTACTACACAGCAGATTATACAACACTGTGCAGCATGGAGAGGCAGTCTACTATACAGCAGATAATACAACACTGTGCAGCATGGAGAGGCAGTCTACTATACAGCAGATAATACAACACTGCAGCATGGAGAGGCAGTCTACTATACAGCAGATAATACAACACTGCAATATGGAGAGGCAGTCTACTATACAGCAGATAATACAACTCTGTGCAGTATGGAGAGGCAGTCTATTGTACAGCAGATAATACAACACTGTGCAGCTTGGAGAGACAGTCTACTATACAGCAGATAATATAACACTGTGCAGCATGGAGTTGCAGTCTATTGTACAGCAGATAATACAACACTGTGCAATATGGAGAGGCAGTCTACTATACAGCAGATAATACAACACTGCAGCATGGAGAGGCAGTCTATTATACAGCAGATAATACAACACTGTGCAGTATGGAGAGGCAGTCTACTATACAGCACATAATACAACATTGTGCAGCATGGAGAGGCAGTCTACTATACAGCAGACAGAACTCTATCTTTGTAGTTCTATGTAACAAATATTGGTCACTCTGTGATGATGTCGGGTGGTTGCTAGGCGACCTAGAATTCCGCAGCGAAACAAATACACACCGGTAAAAGATGGAAGGAGAGAAGTTCCGCTGAGTCGTCATCACGTTTTTCTCCTATATATAATAAACATTTCCTGATGTGTTAATCGTGATTGATTGAAGTGATCATTGTCACCCTCCCCGCTCACCGTTCACATCACAGGAAATCTTTTAATAAACGCCCATGACGTAGACGGTAACCGGACCTCGCCACGTCTGCCATACAGTCACATCCGCCGCTCGTCGGCTCCCACGCGTTTTGCGGATCCGTCAGGATGAAATAAAGGAGGAAAATAGGACACGTTTAGCTTTAGCCAAAATATCTCATGTGAATGGGGTCTTACAGAAAGACATTGTCTTCATAAAGCGTGAATGATTCCTGGAGATGCAGCTCCGCTTCTTCCTCTGTGCTGCTGTTTGGGGCACTCGATGCTTCACATTTGTGGGTTCCTGGTGACGGGGCCACGCGCCGCTGTGGACATAAACCTGTGCTGCGTCCCTGACTATTCACTTCATTGCTGGTTTATTGATCTCATTGTTTAGATGTAATTTATGGTAATGAGCAGGTCGTTTCCATTACCCACAATCCCCAGCTGCGCTCTTCTCTATTCACTGTAACTAATGCTGGTGATCTGCGCTTTTTAGGGACCGGGCGCCATTTATATTCACTACAGAGATGGAATCTTTCATCACCCAAGAAGGGAGACGCCCGCAGCGCGCCCAGGAGTTTGTGGAGCTCTGCTGCCTGGCGTACAACACTATCCGGGGACACAGTTACCTGATCATCACCCTCCTGGAGCTGGTGAGTGACGCCCGTCCCCTCCCCCACCGCGGACCCATCACCAGAAAGTGGGGTCCCATCCACTGACATCTGATGTGGATGAGTAATTGCATCTGGCAGTGTTGATGTTACTATGGGCCCTCAGAGTTTACTGCGGGGCCCCTGATCCTCCTGACTATGGATGACCGGACTCAGGAGCTGCCAATAGGGGCCCCAACACCAGCCACAGAGCCTACAATAAATACCCCCCACCATATGCCGGAGAAGTGCACGAGGACCCCCAGAGATCAGTCCGCTCCCCAGGACCCCCATAGATTGGGCAGCAGCGTTACAGGTGATATTACAGGGTTATTACATATTATAGATCCATCTTCTAGTCACTGCGTCCACCCACAATCCCCTGCTCCACCATCTGTGCGCAACCTCTGTTCATCCAGAGCCTCCTGGTTCATGAATAGAATGCAAAATTTACAGTAAAGACTGACACACAATAAAGAGAGCGGGGTGTAACTGGGACAATGCTGTTTTATAAACCCTATGGGCACTGTAATAGCGCCCACTAGTGGTCATCACCCAGCATCTGTTCCAATCTGAGATTTCGGGGGTGTTACTTCACAACCTCTATTATCTCGGCAGATGTTGCAGGCCGGCCTTCCGGAGCTGTGCACGGTGGAAGATCTGAAGTATGTCCACGACAAACTGCGGCCGCAAGACTCCGATCCGGAAGCAGCCATTTATTTCACCAGGTATAGGTGCAGGGGAGGAGCCGGGTGCAGGGGAGGAGCCGGGTGCAGGGGAGGAGCCGGGTGCAGGGGAGGAGCCGGGTGCAGGGGAGGAGCCGGGTGCAGGGGAGGAGTCAGATAGTACATCCGTTTTTCACGTTATACGAGGCGCCAGTCGTAGCCCAGATGGATTCATGTGACGGTGGCCTATCAGAGTGACTAGATCCCTGGGTTTCTGACTACGACTACGGGTGATGATCCAGGTCTTGGGGGGATATCGTCTCTGTGGGGGGGGGAGGACCCAAGAACTGGTGCAGGGGAGCCTGGTTATAATAGTACAGTCTGAAGACCTTTATAATCGTCCGTTACCACGGCAGCGATCGTACGACTCGCTTAGACGCTGCGTTTATCTATAGCGGGACCGCAGCGTAAATCCCACCCGGTCCAAACGTCTCATCGGACCAAACTTTATTTGTTTTGTTTTCTGCAGTAAAATCAAGGAAAGTCTGGAGTCTCCGTCGGTGAAGTTGAATTTCTTGGTCCACGCGTTCGCGAACATGACGCCGTCCGACCTCAGCAGAATGAGCGAAGAGATGACCCCGTCCCTCACCAAATTCATCAGAAGAGCAGCGTCGCGGGGCGTCCAGAAAGTCAACCGGGTGGTGAGTGCTCAGCGGCGCCGGATCTTTGCTCTGACACATGCAGTCACATGCGACTGCAGCTCTGGATGTGACTGGAGTATAAGACATGATGTACCATCAGAATAGTGACTGCAGCTCTGGATGTGACTGGAGTATAAGACCTGATGTAACAGCAGAATAGTGACTGCAGCTCTGGATGTGACTGGAGTATAAGACCTGATGTAACAGCAGAGTAGTGACTGCACACATGGAGCCATTCACATCCAAAGCTGCAGAGTTTTAAGGGCCCAGACCTTGGTTTGTGGTGAGATGGAGCTGCCGTTTCCTCGTTGCAGCTTCGGCTGTTATTGCGCCACTTCTCATTACTTAAGGTATGTTTGATGCTTCCGCTATCTACGACCTTCCACCCCAAACCCCAATAAGAGACCACACATGAATTTTGGTGTAAAGGCCACAGCAGCCATTTATTAAACACACACCTTTTTCTGATAAAAGAGCATAACCATAAACACATCATAACACTCCATAATAACATCATAACCCTCCACAATCATGTGTGACTCCTCCTCCTGCCGCCACGACAATCATATGTGACTCCTCCTCCTGTTGCCACGACAATCATGTGTGATCCCTCCTCCTGCCGCCACAACAATCATGTGTAACTCCTCCTCCTGCCGCCACGACAATCATGTGTGACTCCTCCTCCTACCGCCACGACATTCATGTTTGACTCCTCCTCCTACCGCCACGACAATCATGTGTGACTCCTCCTCCTGCCGCAACGACAATCATGTGTGACCCCTCCTCCTACCGCCACAACAATCATGTGTGACTCCTCCTCCTTCCGCCACAACAATCATGTGTGACCCCTCCTCCTGCCGCCACGACAATCATGTGACTCCTCCTCCTGCCGCCACGACAATCATGTGTGACTCCTCCTCCTACCGCCACGACATTCATGTTTGACTCCTCCTCCTACCGCCACGACAATCATGTGTGACTCCTCCTCCTGCTGCAACGACAATCATGTGTGACCCCTCCTCCTACCGCCACTACAATCATGTGTGACCCCTCCTCCTGCCGCCACGACAATCATATGTGACTCCTCCTCCTGTTGCCACGACAATCATGTGTGACTCCTCCTCCTACCGCCACGACAATCATGTGTGACCCCTCCTCCTGCCGCCACGACAATCATGTGTGACCCCTCCTCCTGCCGCCACGACAATCATGTGTGACCCCTCCTCCTACCGCCACGACAATCATGTGTGACCCCTTACACATGATTGTCCCTCCACAACTGCAGTCCTTCCTTGATGTCAACGGTCCACATATCTAGACCCACCTCGTTCAACTCGTTCAAATGAACGCCATCCGCCCTAAGGAAACCGACCTCTCTGCCCTCCAACTCTCTATGCCGCACCACAACACCACCATTGCGCGCCACGAATCTGCCAACCACCTTGTTCACCTACACTCTCGCTTTATTTAAGCTGTGAACCGAACGGGCCTGACGCCACACCTTGCGAGCCACAATATCCGACCAGACGGTCAGCAATCCCGGAAAAGACGACCACAACCGCCACAGATCAATCTTTACATCCCGCACCAAATCCCTGGACGACCGAATGCCTAAATCGTTGCCACCAAGGTGCACCACCAGAATATCCGGCGCCCTGTCCAAACCTGCATAAAACTGTAGCTCCAGCAACAATCTACACCACAGCATGCCCCGCAGACCCAACCATCTGACCTGCACCACAGCATGCCCCGCAGACCCAACCATCTGACCTGCACCACAGCATGCCCCGCAGACCCAACCATCTGACCTGCACCACAGCATGCCCCGCAGACCCAACCATCTGACCTGCACCACAGCATGCCCCGCAGACCCAACCATCTGACCTGCACCACAGCATGCCCCGCAAACCCAACCATCTGACCTGCACCACAGCATGCCCCGCAAACCCAACCATCTGACCTGAACCACAGCATGCCCCGCAGACCCAACCATCTGACCTGCACCACAGCATGCCCCGCAGACCCAACCATCTGACCTGCACTATAGCATGCCCCGCAGACCCAACCATCTGACCTGCACCACAGCATGCCCCGCAGACCCAACCATCTGACCTGTACCACAGCATTCTCCGCAAACCCAACCATCTGACCTGTACCACAGCATGCCCCGCAGACCCAACCATCTGACCTGCACCACAGCATGCCCCGCAGACCCAACCATCTGACCTGTACCACAGCATGCCCCGCAAACCCAACCATCTGACCTGCACCACAGCATGCCCCGCAAACCCAACCATCTGACCTGAACCACAGCATGCCCCGCAGACCCAACCATCTGACCTGTACCACAGCATGCCCCGCAAACCCAACCATCTGACCTGCACCACAGCATGCCCCGCAAACCCAACCATCTGACCTGTACCACAGCATGCCCCGCAAACCCAACCATCTGACCTGCACCACAGCATGCCCCGCAAACCCAACCATCTGACCTGAACCACAGCATGCCCCGCAGACCCAACCATCTGACCTGCACCACAGCATGCCCCGCAGACCCAACCATCTGACCTGCACCACAGCATGCCCCGCAGACCCGACCATCTGACCTTCACCACAGCATGCCCCGCAGACCCAACCATCTGACCTGCACCACAGCATGCCCCTCAGACCCAACCATCTGACCTGCACCACAGCATGCCCCGCAGACCCAACCATCTGACCTGCACCACAGCATGCCCCGCAGACCCAACCATCTGACCTGCACCACAGCATGCCCCGCAGACCCAACCATCTGACCTGCACCACAGTATGCCCCGCAGACCCAACCATCTGACCTGCACCACAGCATGCCCCGCAGACCCAACCATCTGACCTGCACCACAGCATGCCCCGCAGACCCAACCATCTGACCTGCACCACAGCATGCCCCGCAGACCCAACCATCTGACCTGCACCACAGCATGCCCCGCAGACCCGACCATCTGACCTTCACCACAGCATGCCCCGCAGACCCAACCATCTGACCTGCACCACAGCATGCCCCTCAGACCCAACCATCTGACCTGCACCACAGCATGCCCCGCAGACCCAACCATCTGACCTGCACCACAGTATGCCCCGCAGACCCAACCATCTGACCTGCACCACAGCATGCCCCGCAGACCCAACCATCTGACCTGCACCACAGTATGCCCCGCAGACCCAACCATCTGACCTGCACCACAGCATGCCCCGCAGACCCAACCATCTGACCTGCACCACAGCATGCCCCGCAGACCCAACCATCTGACCTGCACCACAGCATGCCCCGCAGACCCAACCATCTGACCTGCACCACAGCATGCCCCGCAGACCCGACCATCTGACCTTCACCACAGCATGCCCCGCAGACCCAACCATCTGACCTGCACCACAGCATGCCCCGCAGACCCAACCATCTGACCTGCACCACAGTATGCCCCGCAGACCCAACCATCTGACCTGTACCACAGCATGCCCCGCAAACCCAACCATCTGACCTGCACCACAGCATGCCCCGCAAACCCAACCATCTGACCTGAACCACAGCATGCCCCGCAGACCCAACCATCTGACCTGCACCACAGCATGCCCCGCAGACCCAACCATCTGACCTGCACCACAGCATGCCCCGCAGACCCGACCATCTGACCTTCACCACAGCATGCCCCGCAGACCCAACCATCTGACCTGCACCACAGCATGCCCCTCAGACCCAACCATCTGACCTGCACCACAGCATGCCCCGCAGACCCAACCATCTGACCTGCACCACAGCATGCCCCGCAGACCCAACCATCTGACCTGCACCACAGCATGCCCCGCAGACCCAACCATCTGACCTGCACCACAGTATGCCCCGCAGACCCAACCATCTGACCTGCACCACAGCATGCCCCGCAGACCCAACCATCTGACCTGCACCACAGCATGCCCCGCAGACCCAACCATCTGACCTGCACCACAGCATGCCCCGCAGACCCAACCATCTGACCTGCACCACAGCATGCCCCGCAGACCCGACCATCTGACCTTCACCACAGCATGCCCCGCAGACCCAACCATCTGACCTGCACCACAGCATGCCCCTCAGACCCAACCATCTGACCTGCACCACAGCATGCCCCGCAGACCCAACCATCTGACCTGCACCACAGTATGCCCCGCAGACCCAACCATCTGACCTGCACCACAGCATGCCCCGCAGACCCAACCATCTGACCTGCACCACAGTATGCCCCGCAGACCCAACCATCTGACCTGCACCACAGCATGCCCCGCAGACCCAACCATCTGACCTGCACCACAGCATGCCCCGCAGACCCAACCATCTGACCTGCACCACAGCATGCCCCGCAGACCCGACCATCTGACCTTCACCACAGCATGCCCCGCAGACCCAACCATCTGACCTGCACCACAGCATGCCCCGCAGACCCAACCATCTGACCTGCACCACAGTATGCCCCGCAGACCCAACCATCTGACCTGTACCACAGCATGCCCCGCAAACCCAACCATCTGACCTGCACCACAGCATGCCCCGCAAACCCAACCATCTGACCTGAACCACAGCATGCCCCGCAGACCCAACCATCTGACCTGCACCACAGCATGCCCCGCAGACCCAACCATCTGACCTGCACCACAGCATGCCCCGCAGACCCGACCATCTGACCTTCACCACAGCATGCCCCGCAGACCCAACCATCTGACCTGCACCACAGCATGCCCCTCAGACCCAACCATCTGACCTGCACCACAGCATGCCCCGCAGACCCAACCATCTGACCTGCACCACAGCATGCCCCGCAGACCCAACCATCTGACCTGCACCACAGCATGCCCCGCAGACCCAACCATCTGACCTGCACCACAGTATGCCCCGCAGACCCAACCATCTGACCTGCACCACAGCATGCCCCGCAGACCCAACCATCTGACCTGCACCACAGCATGCCCCGCAGACCCAACCATCTGACCTGCACCACAGCATGCCCCGCAGACCCAACCATCTGACCTGCACCACAGCATGCCCCGCAGACCCAACCGTCTGACCTGCACCACCGCATGCCCCGCAGACCTAACCATCTGACCTTCACCACAGCATGCCCCGCAGACCTAACCATCTGACCTTCACCACAGCATGCCCCGCAGACCCAACCATCTGACCTGCACCTCTGACTGATCCAGGCCAAACTGCCGTCCAGCCGGACGATCATCAGCCCGCACACCTCCCCAGTGCACGTAGGAGTGCCCCATGATCCATATCAAGCAGGGACCTGCACCTAAAACAACACAAGACAGCAATGTAACAACTCCATATCCACCTCCAGCACATCTTATCACCACCACCTCAAAGCAAGTGAGGCCGCACATACAACCTATATCGGTCTGACTCCCACCTACCGATCTTCTTAACCATCGCCGGGGATAAACCCCACCGAGCTGCTTCCGTAGCTGCGCCAATTCTAAAAGAGTGAGAGCTAAAACCTGCTCCACCTCTGCCAGACAACAGGAGACCTTTCTGGAAAACCTGCACAAACTGATATTGCGAGAAAGACAGCCCGTCTGCATGAACCAACAAGGATGCCGGCCCCGTCCGGCCTCACCGCAACAAACTCCCGAAAACAGTGAACCGGGCACACCCGCGACCCTGGTAATTCATACAAACGCACCACAAAACCTCTCCCCTCCTGATCTGTCTTAGATCTACGAAGCAAACAAGATAAGCAGATAATCCACATCCGCGTACAGTAAACCCCCTGCCACACTCTTACTGGCCGACACCAACTCCGATATCCGGAACGCCCCAAAAAACGCCAAAGAAAAAGCCCAGTGTAAATAACCGCGCTTCAAACGCCGAAACACAAACATCCCTCAACAAATTACAAATCGCTACCAACAGCTCAAATGACACCGGCTTCCTGTGGTCCCTAACTGCGGAACCCCTCCTGAAACCCTTCATTGCCTGCCGCACCAGAAAGGACTTAGTCACGTCCTCCTCACCTTTCTTCTTAAACCAAAAAGCCAAGGCCGACAAACTGCGAGCGACCGTTGCTGCAGACGCCCCTCACTGTACGCCTTTCCTATAAAATACAGCAAACACGCCTGCCGATCTGCAATACCTGCCTGCGCATTTTCCAACAAAGCCTCCCATACCTGCCACACCGCACTGTACCTCTGCCATGTGACCGCACTAACCGACCTTTCCACGAGCGACATCGCCATTGTCACACCACCTTCCACAGATGTTCTGGACAAGGCAGGCCATGAGACTCCGCCCCCGGCGCCAGCAGACGAAACCTGTCCCATTGTTGACGAGAAAGGGAATCAGCCACAGAATTCAGCACCCCAGGAATATGCACTGCCACAAAATGCGCATTCAACATCAGACCTCTCAAAACTAAATGTCGCAATAGCCGCACGACTGGCGGAGAATTAGCTGTCTGCGCATTAACAGCCTGAACGACACCCAGATTGTCACATACGAAACGCACTCTTCGGTCCCGCAGACAATCCCCCCACAACTCCGCCGCCACCACAATCGGGAACAGTTCCAGCAGAGCCAAGTTACGGACAAAACCACATTCATGCCATGTATCAGGCCAAACTCCTGCACACCAACCTGCACACCAACCCGCACACCAACCCACACACCAACCCGCACACCCCCGCACACCCCCCGCACACCAACCCGCACACCAACCCGCACACCAACCCGCACACCAACCCGCACACCACTGCCCCTGGAAATAAGCCCCAAATCCACAAGCACCCGATGCATCAGTAAGTAAGCTCCAAGTCCACACTAGACACCGGCTGATACATGAGCACCGACCGCCCATTGTAGCTCTGCAAAAACTCCCCCCACACCAACAAGTCAGCTTTCAACTCCGCCGACAACCTAATGAAATGATGAGGGGAATGCACCCCTGCGGTAGCACTCGCCAATCGCCTGCAAAACACCCGCCCCATGGGCATAATCCTACAAGCGAAATTCAAATGCCCCAACAAGGATTGCAAGTCCCGCAACTGGATCTTCTTCCTGCGCAGCGCACTCGCCACCAACCCTCTCATCTCCAGCAACTTATCATCAGGCAAGCGACACTCCATGTTATCTGAATCAATCATGATTCCCAAAAACTTAATGACCGTCGTGGGTCCCTCGGTTTTTTCAGGCGCCAGAGGTACCCCAAAATCCATTGCCACTCTCTCCATAGTGTGTAGCAATCCTGCACACACATAGGTACCCGGCGGCCCGATAAACAGGAAATCATCCAGATAATGCAGGGCAGATTGCACCTGCGCCTCCCGACGGACCACCCACTCCAAAAACGTGCTAAACATCTCAAAATAAGCGCATGAAATGGAGCAGCCCATCGGGAGGCAACAATCTACGAAATATTCCTCCTGCCAATAACATCCCAGCAAACAAAAACTATCCGGATGCACCGGCAATAAACGAAAAGCGGCCTCAATGTCAGTTTTCGCTAACAGAGAGCCCTTCCCATACCTGCGAACCCAAACAACCGCCGCATCAAAGTTAGTGTAACTGACCGCGCACAGGACCGGATCAATGCCGTCATTCACCGACTCGCCTTCCGGATAAGACAAGTGATGAATAAGGCGGAATTTATTCACCTCCTTTTTAGGAACCAAACCCAACGGGGAAACACGCAAACCAGGAACAGGCGGGAAGGAAAACGGCCCCGCCATGCGTCCCAACGCCACCTCCTTCAGCAGCTTATCCGTAACCAGATCAGGCCGCGCCAAAGCAGACGACAAATTACGGACCACCCCATCACGTCCTGCCGACGTACAAGGAATCCGAAAACCTTCTGAAAAACCTAAAAATAACAACTCCGCCACTTTCCTATTTGGATAGCCCCTTAAAAACGGGAGCATCCTTTCCACCCTCACCGGCGTCGCCCCTCTTCTGCTCAGCATCTCCCTGCCTGCCCTTATGCTTCCTGAAGCATCTGGACAAACCATGGGCGCCTCCGCAACCGGAGCACTCGTGCTTGTACCTGCAGTCTGGGCCGAACTTGCAATGCCCCTCATTATACTGCCAGCAACACCCCTTTCCTGAGGATCCTGACCGACCCGCTGCTGACCCCTGACCACCGGCCGCATCCCGAAAGGGCTGCTGCCCCTGTTTTGGCGCAGACATCAGACGCATCCACAAACTGATATCCTTGTGGTCCCATCGCACCGACTTCCGCTGACGAAACTGTTCGTCATACCGCAACCACGCATTACCACCGTATACACGATACGCCTCCCCTACTGAATCCATATAACAGAATAGCGCCGAACAGTTCTCCGGCGCCTTCTCACCCACCACACTAGCCAAGATAGCGAAGGCCTGCAGCCAATTCGCAAAGGTCCGAGGAAACAAGCGATACCGCCGCCGCTCCTCCTCCTCCTTCTTACTTTCATCCGGTTTCCACCGGTCCAAATTAAACTTCTCCAAAGGCAGTAACGAAAAAATCTCCACATATTCATCTTTCCAGATCTTCTCCCTAATCTCAGCCTTCAAATGCTCCCCCAGCGGGCCCTCAAAACACACGTACACCTCACCTTTAGCCGCGTCAGCCAAACGCACGTCCTCCACCACATTCTTGGAAATACTCGCCCCCGCATCAACCGACTTATCCACCGCCACTACAGCACCCACAACCGGCGCCACTTCACTAGCCACCGCACTCCCTGCCACACTAGCTTAGATGGCGCCCGGTGCTAGATGGGGATATGTCCCCTCAGACTGCATTGCGTTATGTTTGATAACCAGTAGATTTGTATTGTATTGTATTCAGTGCTGCTTCAATGTCCTCCCCTCTAGGGTTAATCTTACACTGTAGGAGATTGAGTCACAGGCTGAGAGCGGGAACTTATCTAATGTAAATAAGAAAAAGGAGGGGGCCTGTTTCCTGAGGGAGGGGTGAGTGAGGGATATCGTGGTGCTGGAGGAGAACTGAGTTAGTTGCAGCCCAGGAGAGGATGAGATAGCAGTGTGAGCTGCAGGCAGGGGCTGTCTACCTCAGAGATGGTACCTGACCTAGGGACAGTAATAGAGGACAAGTGCTGGAGTCCCATCTAACTAAGGAGGATCTGGAGACACCCCAAATGATGAAAGGTACAGTGGAAAGACCCCATAGTGAGGTAGCCTGTCCCATCCAGCCCAGAGGGGAGAAGCAGCAATGCATTGGTTCTGTGTGTGTCTGTCCCTGTTAATAAACGCGCCGCTGTGGCTTGTCCCCTGTTAATCTGTGTCGCTTGAATCTATCGCCCACATTCTCTTGGCTTAAACCGACCCCCACTGACCACATTTGGTGGCAGCGGTGGGATAGATTCAGCCTGTTCTAGGGGAAGCGGCAGGGGATAGGTACCCTGGTACCATCCGGCGCTTCGCGGCCAGACCTCAAGGGCGGACTGCCACACGTGCTGCAGTACAGGGGGACCACAGGCACCTAAATCCCCAGTCATGGAGCCTGACTCTATGGATCCTCCCGGCGGAGCAGAGGCTGTCCCCTATGGCAGCTACCTCCGAATTACACTCCAAGAGCTGTGCCGGTTCCGGCGCATTGCCTTCTCGTCCCGCGACATCAAGGATCGGCTGATTGAGAAGCTCCAAGCCTGGGACCTGGCGAACCCAGCCGAGATGGGAGAGATGGCCGAGGGTGACGTTGACTACTGCTCCGAAGAACCGGCCAGTCGCCAGAGAACCGGCCGTAGCGCCATCTCGGACGCCCAGGCCCTGCGGATGGGGGATCTGCTGACCGCTCTGGGGCTTCAAAGCTCCGAGGCCGAGCGCCTGATCATCGTTGGGGCCGTGGCCCGTGCAGTGGCACCCCCAGAACCAATAACCCCAATCCCTGCTGGGCCCCGAAGACCTCAACTACGATACAACGACCTCCCCAAGTGGGATCCTTCGTCCACGGATATCGATGCGCACCTAACCATGCAGGAGACACCGCTACAGGTGCATGACATCCCCACCACCGAATGGGCTCGCTACGTGGGGCCCAGCCTGCAAGGGAGGGCCCTTGAAGTCTACCGGAGCCTAGGTCCAAAGGACGGACGGGACTACGGTTGCCTCCGGGACGCCCTGCTGAAGAGTTATGCGATCACCCCAGAGACTTACAGAGAGCGGTTCCGTAATTTGACGCTCGCCGGCCAGGGTACCCATGTGGAACTGGCAGCCCAGCTCCGCTTAAGCTGCTCCAGGTGGGCCGAGAGGAAGAAAGCCTTCAGTCGGGAGGACCTGGAGGACCTCGTCATTTTGGAGCAACTCCTCTCCAGGATGGAGGTCCCCGTTCGTGCCTGGGTCGCGGACCGCCACCCCAGCACCCCTGAAGATGCCGCCACCCTGGCCGACGAGTTCTTGGCCCAACGACCCCAGTGGAGAAGCCTTCCGCGCCAGGACCAACGCCGAGAGCTCTGAGCCCCTACCAAAATAGCGGAACCACCCCGGCCAACTTCGATGAGACCCCAGCCGCAGCCTACGGCCGCCCCGATCCCTCCAAGGGTCCGCGGCCCTACGGACTCCCGCCAGTGTTATGGGTGCCACCAGCCGGGGCACATCCGACGGGACTGCCCCCTGGCCCAATCAACGGTGCCCTTTCCCAGACCAACCCAAACCCGGGTCGCCTTTTGCCCGGAGGCAGGCGACCCCGATGAGTGTGACCACCTCCTAGATGCACCAGAGGTGGAGGTGGTCGTCTACCACGTAGAGCTTGCGAGCCTCGTGACAAACCAGGTCCCTGCCAACATGCAGGGCCACCGACAGCCCGTGGTGCTGGGATGCCGCACCGTCCAAGGACTCCGTGACTCGGGGGCATCCCTCACCCTGGTAAGAGTGGACCTGGTTCCCCAGGCTAAGGTTCTTCCCCAGCGATTAGCCCGGATTGCCCTGGCGGACGGACAGCAGCGGTCCATTCCCCACACCAGAGTCTACCTGGACTGGGGCCCCGGAAAAGGGGAGGTCGAAGTCGGGCTCATGCCGGATCTCCCCGCCGATATCTTATTGGGGAACGACCTTGGGAACGGTCTCACAAGTCAGTTCGCGGGGGCCGTGACCCGCAGCCAAGCCCGGGAGAACCTTTACCGGCCTCCACCACCGACCCGTGTAACCACCGAGGCTCCTCTCCTGGAAGCCCCGCCCCCCGAACCGCCGGTGGTAAGTACCCAAGCCCCTGACGCCTCACAACTGACCGACCCGACGAACCCCCCGACAGACCTGGGGGAGGTGGATAGGGTCGCTTTTAGGGAGGCCCAGCATACGAATCCTTCCCTGTCCTCTGCCCGTAGCCTGGCCGATCGACCACTCAGTGGAGGGGCCCAGGCAAGGTTCCAGTGGGACAACGGGCTGTTGTACCGGGTCGAAGCCCCGACCAAGCCCGAGTCGCCCTGGACCGCCTCCAAACAGCTGCTTGTTCCCCAAGCCTACCGTGCACGACTGTTAGCCCTGGCCCACGATATACCCGCGGCGGGTCACACTGGGACCAGGTACACCAGGGCCCGTCTCTCGAATGCTTTCTTTTGGCCAGGGCTGACTGAGGACGTGCGGCGGTACCGAGCTTCGTGCCCTGTCTGCCAACGGGTGGCGGGGGCCCCGCGCAAGGTGCCGCTCAAGCAGCTGCCCCTCATCCGAGAGCCCTTCCAGCGGGTGGCCATAGATCTGGTTGGCCCCATTAATCCCCCCCAGCCGAGGGGGAAAGCGTTACATCCTAACCCTGGTAGACTTCGCTACCAGATACCCGGACGCAGTGGCTCTGTCCTCCATAGATGCCGAGCACGTCGCCCAGGGACTCATGGACATCTTCAGCCGGGTGGGGTTCCCGCGTGAGGTACTCACAGACCAGGGATCTCAAATCCAGGGAGAACTCATGCAGGACTTCTGGAATCGGCACAGGGTGAGTTCTCTAAGAACCACCGCCTACCACCCCCAAACGAACGGACTGTGTGAAAGGTTCAACGGTACCCTCAAGCAGTTGCTACTCCGATACGTCCACTCGGAGGGGAGAGACTGGGACCGCTCCTTGCAGCAGCTTCTCTTTGCCTATCGAGAGGTGCCGCAGGAGTCTACCGGGCACTCCCCATTCGAGTTGCTGTTCGCGAGGCGGGGCCGGGGACCCTTGGACTTAGTCCGGGAAGGTTGGGAAGGGAAGTTTGCAAGCCCGGAGATCCCGGTAGTAGAGTATGTGAGCCAAATGCGGGAGCGCCTAGCATGGCTGATGGATTTGGCCCATCAGCGATTGGAAGTAGCTCAAAGCCGTCAACGGGACGAGTACAACCGTAGCGCCCGAGCCCGAGAGCTGGGGGTGGGGGAGAAGGTACTGGTCCTCGCGCCAGTACGAGGCAACAAGTTGCAGGCCAATTGGGCTGGACCGTACACTGTAGTGGGGCGACAGGGGACGACGAACTACCTAGTAGCCCACGACAAGGCAGAAAAGCGGGTACGGAACTACCACATAAACCGGCTCAAGGCCTATGTGGTAAGGGAGGTAGGAGCGGTCGCGATATGCTGCCCGCCCATGGACAACCCTGACGTGGACCGCATCCCAGACCTACTGGCAGAGGCCCGACGCCAGACAGGGCTGGCAGATGTGCAGCTTGAAGTCAAGCTATCGCGCTTGCAGAGTAGGGAGATGGGGGAGGTGTTAGCAGCCCAGGAGGCCCTGTTCACCGCGTCCCCCAGACGTACCTCCCTAGTCGCTCACGAGGTCGACACTGGAGGAGCCCGACCCCTGAGGCAGCCCGCGTTCCGAGTGGCTCCCTCAGTGCTGACCGCGATGAGAAAAGAAGTAGAAGAAATGCTGGAGATGGGGGTCATTATACCATCTCACAGTCCTTGGGCCGCCGGCGTTGTGTTGGTCCCCAAGAAGGACAAAACCACGAGGTTCTGTGTAGACTACCGGCGGTCGAACGAGGTAACCGTTACGGATGCCTATCCGATGCCCCGGATTGATGAGCTGCTCGATAGGCTGGGAGGGGCACGCTTCGTGTCCACTCTGGATCTCAGCAAGGGCTACTGGCAGATTCCTCTGACCAAGGAAGCCCAAGAGCGCTCGACGTTCATCACCCCGTTCGGCCTGTTTGAATTTACGTGCATGCCGTTCGGGATGAACGCCCCCCCCCCGCGACCTTCCAGAGGGTGGTCGACCGGATCCTCGTGGGGTGTCAGGAGTTTGCCCAGGCCTACCTGGACGATATCGCTATCTTTAGCGAGACTTGGGAGGAACACTTGGGGCACGTGGCGCAGATCCTGGAGCGCATCCGGTACGCCGGCCTCACCATCCGCCCCGACAAGTGCCAGATGGGGATGGCAGAAGTCGCCTACCTGGGGCACCGAGTGGGCAGCGGACAGATCCTCCCCGAGCCGGCCAAGGTGGAGGCCATTCTCCATTGGCCCCGGCCGGCCAACCAGAAGCAGGTCAGGGCCTTTCTGGGAGTCACAGGGTACTACCGAAAATTCATCCCGCAGTATAGTACCCTGGCCAAGCCCTTGACCGACTTGACGTCCAAAAGGTTCAGTCGACTGATGCCCTGGTCCCCTGACTGTGAGGCGGCCTTCGGGAGCCTTAAGACTGCCCTCTCCACCTCCCCTGTCCTGGCTGCCCCTGACTTCCACCGGCGGTTCATAGTCCAAACCGATGCCTCAGACGTCGGGCTGGGAGCGGTACTGAGCCAAGTGGACCAGGCGGCCACGAACATCCGGTTGCGTACCTCTCCCGGAAGTTGCTGGACCGAGAGAGGGCATACGGAACCATTGAGAAGGAGTGCCTGGCTGTCGTGTGGGCTCTAAAGAAGCTCCAGCCCTACGTTTATGGGAAGGAGTTCACAATAGTCACAGACCACAGTCCTCTCAGTTGGTTGAACCGAACCGCCGGGGACAATGGGCGTTTACTACGGTGGAGCCTGGCCTTACAATCCTATAACTTTACCATCTCTCATAAAAAAGGCCGGGACCACGGGAATGCTGATGGACTCTCTCGGCAGCAGGACACTGATTGGCGGAGACTGACAGCACCGGGCCCAGATCTCATCACTGACCCGACAGAGGGTCAGCAGGACTGATTATGGATCTAAGCTGGGAGAGGTCTGTGGTGGAACGGGTGACGGTTACAGGCATTGTACCCAAATACAGGTTAAGCCTGCCGCAAACCGTCGCGCTCCCGCCATCCGGGTGCCATAGCTTAGATGGCGCCCGGTGCTAGATGTGGATATGTCCCCTCAAACTGCATTACGTTATGTTTGATAACCAGTTGATTTGTATTGTATTGTATTCAGTGCTGCTTCACTGTCCTCCCCCTCTAGGGTTAATCTTATACTGAAGGAGAATGAGTCACAGGCTGAGAGCGGGAACTTATCTAATGTAAATAAGAAAAAGGGACGGGTGAGTGAGGGATATAGCTGTGCTGGATGAGTTCTCAGTTAGTTGCTGCCCAGGAGAGGATGAGATAGCAGTGTGAGCTGCAGGCAGGGGCTGTCTACCTCAGAGATGGTACCTGACCTAGGGACAGTAATAGAGGACAAGTGCTGGAGTCCCATCTAACTAAGGAGGATCTGGAGACACCCCAAAGGATGAAAGGTACAGTGGAGAGACCCCATAGTGAGGTAGCCTGTCCTATCCAGCCCAGAGGGGAGAAGCAGCGATGCATTGGTTCTGTGTGTGTCTGTCCCTGTTAATAAACGCGCCACTGTGGCTTGTCCCCTGTTAATCTGTGTCGCCTGAATCTATCGCCCACATTCTCTTGGCGTAAACCGACCCCCACTGACCCGGTTTCGCCACACTGGGTGGTCATAGTCCTCTTCACCAGGTCGTCAGGTACTGGTGGTGACATCACAGGGTGGTCATAGTCCTCTTCACCAGGTCGTCAGGTTGTGGTGGTGACATCACAGGATGGTCATAGTTCTCTTTAGCAGGTCGTCAGGTTGTGATCATCATGAAGAGTTTTGGAAAGCTGGGTGACAATTCATATGTCCACCATTACTGCCCCGACAGGGGATGTCGCCTGACTGTCCAGACTCCTGAATGGCACCTCGGCCTCGTTATGTCGTGATATGAGAGTTGGAGATGCAGATTTGCCGTTCAGGAGTCTGAAGTGCTCTGGGGTAACGGGTGATGAGATTTTACCCATTGACGTCCTTTCTATCCCAGTATAAGTGACTGAGGGCAGAGATTCCGGTGGATGGGGTTTCCAGGGATGGCAGATTTTCGGATCCCCCTGGAGTTGGCGCTTGTGGCTGGGGTCTCGCCTGCGCTTAATAAAATAGACAAATGTATTATCAAAACATCTAGAGTGAAATAATCGTGAATAAAACGATGAAGCAGAAAGTGAGTGTCAGAAAAGTCAAACGGGACCTCCGGGGATGAGTAGACAGGGGTCATTGCATGTAACCAACAATCCCATGATAGGTCATGGGATCGCCAGGCGTGTGGTAGGTCATGGGATCGCCAGGCGTGTGGTAGGTCAGGAGATGGCCAGGCGTGTGGTAGGTCAGGAGATGGCCAAGCGTGTGGTAGGTCATGGGATCGCCAGGCGTGTGGTAGGTCAGGAGATGGCCAGGCTTGTGGTAGGTCAGGACATGGCCAAGCGTGTAGTAGGTCAGGTGATCGCCAGGCGTGTGGTAGGTCAGGTGATCGCCAGGCATGTCGTTGGTCAGACGATCGCCAGGCGTGTGGTAGGTCAGGTGATCGCCAGGCATGTCGGTGGTCAGAAGATCGCCGGGCGTGTGGTAGGTCAGGAGATCGCCAGGCATGTTGTTGGTCAGGTGCTCGCCAGGCATGTTGTTGGTCAGGTGATCGCCAGGCGTGTGGTAGATCAGGTGATCGCCAGGCATGTCCCATAAAGGATTTGAATTGCTCCCGTTGTAGCAGACACTGATTTGACGTCTGGATATTTGTGATAATTTTTGCCTTTGTCTCCTCAGGGTGGGAGGATCCTCAGTGAGCTGGGAGCGCTCAGTAACACTGAGCCGACGGGCACAGGAGGTAAGTGTCCAGTCTATCGTATTGTTATATACAGCCACGTTACATGTGACGGTGACTCCTCCCTCAGCGCCCACCTATATGACTGCTCTTTGTCTTATTTCTGGGGTGCCCCACCCCACGCTGTGTGTACTTCTAGTTCTCCACATTTTGATGTTCCGCAGCAGCTGTGTATTATAAGGCGTCATGTGGGGTATTCGAGGTCGTCAGTCCTGTATCTCCGTGATGTCATCACTCACCAGATTGTACTACAATATTTTCAGAGATATGTCGCATATGATGTGGAAAGATTTTTTACCACATAAGCTCCGCCCTCATCGGTGGGCCACACCCCTTAATCCTTAATGCCAGACCCTGCCCCCTCATGAATAGTGTCAATCGGTGACTGCTCCGGTGTCCACAGCAGCGCTGCCCCTCGCACGACATTTTGATCCAGCAACTGCCTCGGGAGAACGGTCCCACGTCCCGCCATGTTGTGGGGTCGCCCGTCTCCTGTCGGTCGCACCGCCCTGATCTGTTTCATGTTATTGCTGACTGTTTCCTCTTGGCCGTAGATTCTGCGCGCGGTGTTCAGCTTCACGTTTCATTCTCTTCCCCCCGGCTCTGCGTTCTGCTGAAACACCTGAGGAATATTGTAAGTAACGTAGTCTGATGTGTCGCCTCCTTATGTGACCCCCTCCCCCGCTCTATTGACTCATTGATGGGGGATGGTTTCGTCTCCTCGTGTTACTCGGTGCGGTTACATGTGGGTTTTGTGTTTTCAGTACATGCCGGACGGCTCGGAGCCCGCCGCCAGCGTCACCATCTCGCTGCATTCCGGAATCTGGGAAATCTCCAGTCATAAAATCAAATCACAGTCCAGAACTTGTGCCCCCATCTTCAACCAGCTGGTAAGTGCCGTCACATGACGAGTCTAAGGGGAGGGGCCTCACCCAGTCCATGTGAGTGATAGACTCCCAGGATCCTCCCACTGACCCGCCCCCTTGTCTATTAGTCCCACCCTTTCAGTGCCAGCCCCGGCACGGTTTACCTTCCTGATGATGTCATCACGTGTCCGCTTCCCTGTGGTCGCTGCTCGTCCGGTATGTTCTAGCTGTATATTATTTCGCAGTGTATAACGCGGCTCGCGGTCTCTCGCAGGTGGAGTTCTCGGTGCCACAGCTGGACGGTCACATCCTTATTATCCTGGTGAAGAGTCGGGGTATGTTCCTGGGACAGCTGAGACTTCCCCTGATCACCGTCCGACTGCAGGAAGACGTCTGGTATCGTCTGAGCTAGAGAAACGCAACGGCGGCGGCAGGAGCCGGCAATGACATCAGCCGAGATTATGGGGGGCTTCTCATAGAAAGAAACGGCGTCATGGAGGTCAAAGACTGTCGCGGCTGGGGGGTGGGCACTCTTTTTGGAGCCTTTTGCAAACCCGATAGCCCAGGGGGGTTACATCGGATAGACGGCGGCTCCGCGGGGATTACATGGGATAGACGGAGGCTCCGCGGGGGTTACATTGGATAGACGGCGGCTCGGTGAGGGTTATATCGGATAGACGGCGACTCCGCGCTGGTTACATCGGATAGACGGCGGCTCTTCGGGGGTTACATCGGATAGACGGCGGCTCTTCGGGGGTTACATCGGATAGACGGCGGCTCTTCGGGGGTTACATCGGATAGACGGCGGCTCTTCGGGGGTTACATCGGATAGACGGCGGCTCTTCAAGGGTTACAGCGGATAGACGGCGGCTCTTCGGGGGTTACAGCGGATAGACGGCGGCTCTTCGGGGGTTACATCGGATAGACGGCGGCTCTTCGGGGGTTACATCGGATAGACGGCGGCTCTTCGGGGGTTACATCGGATAGACGGCGGCTCTTCGGGGGTTACATCGGATAGACGGCGGCTCTTCGGGGGTTACATCGGATAGACGGCGGCTCTTCGGGGGTTACATCGGATAGACGGCGGCTCTTCGGGGGTTACATCGGATAGACGGCGGCTCTTCAAGGGTTACAGCGGATAGACGGCGGCTCTTCGGGGGTTACATCGGATAGACGGCGGCTCTTCGGGGGTTACATCGGATAGACGGCGGCTCTTCGGGGGTTACATCGGATAGACGGCGGCTCTTCGGGGGTTACATCGGATAGACGGCGGCTCTTCGGGGGTTACATCGGATAGACGGCGGCTCTTCGGGGGTTACATCGGATAGACGGCGGCTCTTCGGGGGTTACATCGGATAGACGGCGGCTCTTCGGGGGTTACATCGGATAGACGGCGGCTCTTCGGGGGTTACATCGGATAGACGGCGGCTCTTCGGGGGTTACATCGGATAGACGGCGGCTCTTCGGGGGTTACATCGGATAGACGGCGGCTCTTCGGGGGTTACATCGGATAGACGGCGGCTCTTCGGGGGTTACATCGGATAGACGGCGGCTCTTCGGGGGTTACATCGGATAGACGGCGGCTCCGCGGGGGTTACATCGGATAGACGGCGGCTCCGCGGGGGTTACATCGGATAGACGGCGGCTCCGCGGGGGTTACATCGGATAGACGGCGGACCCGCGGGGGTTGCATCGGATAGACGGCGGCCCCGCGGGGGTTGCATCGGACAGACGGCGGCTCCGCGGGGGTTGCATCGGACAGACGGCGGCTCCGCGGGGGTTGCATCGGACAGACGGCGGCTCCGCGGGGGTTGCATCGGACAGACGGCGGCTCCGCGGGGGTTGCATCGGACAGACGGCGGCTCCGCGGGGGTTGCATCGGACAGACGGCGGCTCCGCGGGGGTTGCATCGGACAGACGGCGGCTCCGCGGGGGTTGCATCGGACAGACGGCGGCTCCGCGGGGGTTGCATCGGACAGACGGCGGCTCCGCGGGGTTTACATCGGACAGACGGCAACTCCGCGGGGATTACATCGGACAGACGGCGGCTCCGCGGGGTTTACATCGGATAAACGGCGGCTCCGCGGGGATTACATCGGATAGACGCCGGCTCCGCGCGGGTTACAACGGATAGACGGCGGCTCTGTGAACGACCAGTACGGGGGGGGGGGGTCTCCGGTTTATTATTTGCAGAGATGACGTCTTGGTTCTAACATTTCAGTGTAAATAAAATAAAATCTCAGTAAATTTTTGTCCATTGACCTTCAGAGCTGCATTCACACTTCTGCTGGTTGCTTAGTAACAGACAGTCAGACATGTGACTTGTGCTGGCGTTTCCTGTACAGGCTGCTGTGGCCCCTGTATTCTCAGGATGGGTGGGGGGTCCCGGCCGTCCGGTGACATCACTGTATGGAGACGTCCTTGTCCTTCACTTGTAAATCTTATTCCGAGCATTTACTGAGGTGTCTGAGGAGCTTACACTCTAATTTTACTATTGACGGGGTGTGATATTTGGGCTCTTCACGGTATACGGCGATGGAAGGGTTAAATTAAAGGCACACACACCTGGATGAAGTTGCCGCTTGTTTTATTGCGCAGACTGATGATGTCACAGCGAGTGGCGGTTACTGGTACCAGATATGTACGAACAGAGACGCCGGCTCCAGGCTCTGCCCGTGCTTGTTCAGGAGAGGAACGTGACGATATCCTGCAAGAAAGTAGCAAAGCGTGAGGTGATATCGTGACGCTGCGCGCGCGCCCGCCGCAAAAAGCGCTAAACCTGACCGCTCCTTGTGTGATTACGGCGGCGACTTCCCTCTGACATTTCTACGTGTGATACATGGGTTTGGAGCGCAGAATTCTAAATGGCGAGGGAGAGGCGGACGCCACAGTCATTACACCGGGAGTTTATCCCCTACTCCCCCCCCCCCCTCCCCCCATGGCGCAGTGAATAGAGGAGGCGGGCGGCGTCACCATAGCGTCCTCGTGGAGTGTGTGCTCCGTGTTTTTTTTTACAGAATATTGTCGCCAATGTCTTTCGCCATGTTATGTAAAAGGGGCGTGGCCGTACACTAATTATACGCACCATGTGACGCTGCGGATAGAGACGTATCTGCCGCTCCTGTGACTCACCTTTGCTCATGCTGGTCAGCGGCAGCGCGTACTGTCCCAGGAACTCGTTAGAAACAACTGACAGCTGATCCTCCAGGCAGAACCGCACCAGCGCCAGCTCCGGGACCTGCACCGAGAACGTCAGCGACTGGTCCCACAGGGGGTTAAACGCTGAAACGAGCGGAAAAGAAGCGGATGATGAAAACGGCACGCGTCCTAACACAGGCGGGGGACTCCGGGGGAGCCAAATATTAGGGGGACCAGGTAATGGGATGGAAGGAGTGCAGCAGAGGCCCGTGCAGGGAGAATACATGTGCCCCCTGGAGAGTATACGGGCCCCTCTGCAGGAACACTATACGGGCCCCTCTGCAGGAACACTATACGGGCCCCTCTGCAGGAACACTATACGGGCCCCTCTGCAGGAACACTATACGGGCCCCTCTGCAGGAACACTATACGGGCCCCTCTGCAGGAACACTATACGGGCCCCTCTGCAGGAACACTATACGGGCCCCTCTGCAGGAACACTATACGGGCCCCTCTGCAGGAACACTATACGGGCCCCTCTGCAGGAACACTATACGGGCCCCTGAGCCGCTGTGTGTTTCTGCCCCTGGAGACCGGTTGGAGAGGGTGACAGGATTGTATATTATGATTGAGAGAACCGTGTCACAGGCCGTCCAGGATCCTGCAGGACAGTCTGTCTCTCGGTACAGTTTGGTTAGACACTATGTATACACTGTATGGCACTCTCTGGGCACAGTTTGGTTAGACACTATGTATACACTGTATGGCAATCGGCACAGTTTGGTTAGACACTATGTATACACTGTATGGCAATCGGCACAGTTTGGTTAGACACTATGTATACACTGTATGGCAGTCACTGGGCACAGTTTGGTTAGACACTATGTATACACTGTATGGCAGTCACTGGGCACAGTTTGGTTAGACACTATGTATACACTGTATGGCAATCTCTGGGCACAGTTTGGTTAGACACTATGTATACACTGTATGACAGTCTCTGGGCACAGTTTGGTTAGACACTATGTATACACTGTATGGCAGTCTCTGGGCACAGTTTGGTTAGACACTATGTATACACTGTATGGCAGTCTCTGGGCACAGTTTGGTTAGACACTATGTATACACTGTATGGCAGTCTCTGGGCACAGTTTGGTTAGACACTATGTATACACTGTATGGCAGTCTCTGGGCACAGTTTGGTTAGACACTATGTATGCACTGTATGGCAGTCACTGGGCACAGTTTGGTTAGACACTATGTATACACTGTATGGCAGTCACTGGGCACAGTTTGGTTAGACACTATGTATACACTGTATGGCAGTCACTGGGCACAGTTTGGTTAGACACTATGTATACACTGTATGGCAGTCACTGGGCACAGTTTGGTTAGACACTATGTATACACTGTATGGCAATCTCTGGGCACAGTTTGGTTAGACACTATGTATACACTGTATGGCAGTCTCTGGGCACAGTTTGGTTAGACACTATGTATACACTGTATGGCAGTCTCTGGGCACAGTTTGGTTAGACACTATGTATACACTGTATGGCAGTCTCTGGGCACAGTTTGGTTAGACACTATGTATACACTGTATGGCACTCTCTGGGCACAGTTTGGTTAGACACTATGTATACACTGTATGGCAGTCTCTGGGCACAGTTTGGTTAGACACTATGTATACACTGTATGACAGTCTCTGGGTACAGTTTGGTTAGACACTATGTATACACTGTATGGCAGTCTCTGGGCACAGTTTGGTTAGACACTATGTATACACTGTATGACAGTCTCTGGGTACAGTTTGGTTAGACACTATGTATACACTGTATGGCACTCTCTGGGCACAGTTTGGTTAGACACTATGTATACACTGTATGGCAGTCTCTGGGCACAGTTTGGTTAGACACTATGTATACACTGTATGGCAGTCTCTGGGCACAGTTTGGTTAGACACTATGTATACACTGTATGGCAGTCTCTGGGCACAGTTTGGTTAGACACTATGTATACACTGTATGGCAGTCTCTGGGCACAGTTTGGTTAGACACTATGTATACACTGTATGACACTCTCTGGGCACAGTTTGGTTAGACACTATGTATACACTGTATGGCAGTCCCTGGGTACAGTTTGGTGAGACACTATGTATACACTGTATGGCACTCTCTGGGCACAGTTTGGTCAGACTATGTATACACTGTATGGCAGTCTCTGGGCACAGTTTGGTTAGACACTATGTATACACTGTATGACAGTCTCTGGGCACAGTTTGGTTAGACACTATGAATACACTGTATGGCAGTCTCTGGGCACAGTTTGGTTAGACACTATGTATACACTGTATGGCACTCTCTGGGCACAGTTTGGTTAGACACTATGTATACACTGTATGGCAGTCTCTGGGCACAGTTTGGTTAGACACTATGTATACACTGTATGGCAGTCTCTGGGCACAGTTTGGTCAGAATATGTATACACTGTATGGCAGTCTCTGGGCACAGTTTGGTTAGACACTATGTATACACTGTATGGCAGTCTCTGGGCACAGTTTGGTAAGACACTATGTATACACTGTATGGCAGTCTCTGGGCACAGTTTGGTTAGACACTATGTATACACTGTATGGCACTCTCTGGGCACAGTTTGGTTAGACACTATGTATACACTGTATGGCAGTCTCTGGGCACAGTTTGGTTAGACACTATGTATACACTGTATGGCAATCGGCACAGTTTGGTTAGACACTATGTATACACTGTATGGCAGTCTCTGGGCACAGTTTGGTTAGACACTATGTATACACTGTATGGCAGTCTGGGCACAGTTTGGTTAGACACTATGTATACACTGTATGGCACTCTCTGGGCACAGTTTGGTTAGACACTATGTATACACTGTATGGCAGTCTCTGGGCACAGTTTGGTTAGACACTATGTATACACTGTATGGCAGTCTCTGGGCACAGTTTGGTTAGACACTATGTATACACGGTATGGCAGTCTCTGGGCACAGTTTGGTTAGACACTATGTATACACGGTATGACAGTCTCTGGGCACAGTTTGGTTAGACACTATGTATACACTGTGACAGTCTCTGGGCACAGTTTGGTTAGACACTATGTATGCACTGTATGGCACTCTCTGGGCACAGTTTGGTTAGACACTATGTATACACTGTATGGCAGTCTCTGGGCACAGTTTGGTTAGACACTATGTATACACTGTATGGCAGTCTCTGGGCACAGTTTGGTCAGAATATGTATACACTGTATGGCAGTCTCTGGGCACAGTTTGGTCAGACTATGTATACACTGTATGGCAGTCTCTGGGCACAGTTTGGTTAGACACTATGTATACACTGTATGGCAGTCTCTGGGCACAGTTTGGTAAGACACTATGTATACACTGTATGGCAGTCTCTGGGCACAGTTTGGTTAGACACTATGTATACACTGTATGGCAGTCTCTGGGCACAGTTTGGTTAGACACTATGTATACACTAATATGGCACTCTCTGGGCAAAGTTTGGTGAGACACTATGTATACACTGTATGGCAGTCTCTGGGCACAGTTTGGTTAGACACTATGTATACACTGTATGGCAGTCTCTGGGCACAGTTTGGTTAGACACTATGTATACACTGTATGGCAGTCTCTGGGCACAGTTTGGTTAGACACTATGTATACACTGTATGGCAGTCTCTGGGCACAGTTTGGTTAGACACTATGTATACACTGTATGGCAGTCTCTGGGCACAGTTTGGTTAGACACTATGTATACACTGTATGGCAGTCACTGGGCACAGTTTGGTCAGACACTATGTATACACTGTATGGCAGTCTCTGGGCACAGTTTGGTTAGACACTATGTATACACTGTATGGCAGTCTCTGGGCACAGTTTGGTTAGACACTATATATACACTGTATGGCAGTCTCTGGGCACAGTTGGGTTAGACACTATGTATACACTGTATGGCAGTCTCTGGGCACAGTTTGGTTAGACACTATGTATACACTGTATGGCACTCTCTGGGCACAGTTTGGTTAGACACTATGTATACACTGTATGGCAGTCTCTGGGCACAGTTTGGTTAGACACTATGTATACACTGTATGGCAGTCTCTGGGCACAGTTTGGTTAGACACTATGTATACACTGTATGGCAGTCTCTGGGCACAGTTTGGTTAGACACTATGTATACACTGTATGGCAGTCTCTGGGCACAGTTTGGTTAGACACTATGTATACACTGTATGACACTCTCTGGGCACAGTTTGGTTAGACACTATGTATACACTGTATGGCAGTCCCTGGGTACAGTTTGGTGAGACACTATGTATACACTGTATGGCACTCTCTGGGCACAGTTTGGTCAGACTATGTATACACTGTATGGCAGTCTCTGGGCACAGTTTGGTTAGACACTATGTATACACTGTATGACAGTCTCTGGGCACAGTTTGGTTAGACACTATGAATACACTGTATGGCAGTCTCTGGGCACAGTTTGGTTAGACACTATGTATACACTGTATGGCACTCTCTGGGCACAGTTTGGTTAGACACTATGTATACACTGTATGGCAGTCTCTGGGCACAGTTTGGTTAGACACTATGTATACACTGTATGGCAGTCTCTGGGCACAGTTTGGTCAGAATATGTATACACTGTATGGCAGTCTCTGGGCACAGTTTGGTTAGACACTATGTATACACTGTATGGCAGTCTCTGGGCACAGTTTGGTAAGACACTATGTATACACTGTATGGCAGTCTCTGGGCACAGTTTGGTTAGACACTATGTATACACTGTATGGCACTCTCTGGGCACAGTTTGGTTAGACACTATGTATACACTGTATGGCAGTCTCTGGGCACAGTTTGGTTAGACACTATGTATACACTGTATGGCAATCGGCACAGTTTGGTTAGACACTATGTATACACTGTATGGCAGTCTCTGGGCACAGTTTGGTTAGACACTATGTATACACTGTATGGCAGTCTGGGCACAGTTTGGTTAGACACTATGTATACACTGTATGGCACTCTCTGGGCACAGTTTGGTTAGACACTATGTATACACTGTATGGCAGTCTCTGGGCACAGTTTGGTTAGACACTATGTATACACTGTATGGCAGTCTCTGGGCACAGTTTGGTTAGACACTATGTATACACGGTATGGCAGTCTCTGGGCACAGTTTGGTTAGACACTATGTATACACGGTATGACAGTCTCTGGGCACAGTTTGGTTAGACACTATGTATACACTGTGACAGTCTCTGGGCACAGTTTGGTTAGACACTATGTATGCACTGTATGGCACTCTCTGGGCACAGTTTGGTTAGACACTATGTATACACTGTATGGCAGTCTCTGGGCACAGTTTGGTTAGACACTATGTATACACTGTATGGCAGTCTCTGGGCACAGTTTGGTCAGAATATGTATACACTGTATGGCAGTCTCTGGGCACAGTTTGGTCAGACTATGTATACACTGTATGGCAGTCTCTGGGCACAGTTTGGTTAGACACTATGTATACACTGTATGGCAGTCTCTGGGCACAGTTTGGTAAGACACTATGTATACACTGTATGGCAGTCTCTGGGCACAGTTTGGTTAGACACTATGTATACACTGTATGGCAGTCTCTGGGCACAGTTTGGTTAGACACTATGTATACACTAATATGGCACTCTCTGGGCAAAGTTTGGTGAGACACTATGTATACACTGTATGGCAGTCTCTGGGCACAGTTTGGTTAGACACTATGTATACACTGTATGGCAGTCTCTGGGCACAGTTTGGTTAGACACTATGTATACACTGTATGGCAGTCTCTGGGCACAGTTTGGTTAGACACTATGTATACACTGTATGGCAGTCTCTGGGCACAGTTTGGTTAGACACTATGTATACACTGTATGGCAGTCTCTGGGCACAGTTTGGTTAGACACTATGTATACACTGTATGGCAGTCACTGGGCACAGTTTGGTCAGACACTATGTATACACTGTATGGCAGTCTCTGGGCACAGTTTGGTTAGACACTATGTATACACTGTATGGCAGTCTCTGGGCACAGTTTGGTTAGACACTATATATACACTGTATGGCAGTCTCTGGGCACAGTTGGGTTAGACACTATGTATACACTGTATGGCAGTCTCTGGGCACAGTTTGGTAAGACACTATGTATACACTGTATGGCAGTCTCTGGGCACAGTTTGGTAAGACACTATGTATACACTGTATGGCACTCTTTGGGTACAGTTTGGTTAGACACTATGTTATACACTGTATGGCAGTCTCTGGGCACAGTTTGGTAAGACACTATGTATACACTGTATGGCAGTCTCTGGGCACAGTTTGGTTAGACACTATGTATACACTGTATGGCAGTCACTGGGCACATTTTGGTCGGACACTATGTATACACTGTATGGCAGTCTCTGGGCACAGTTTGGTAAGACACTATGTATACACTGTATGGCAGTCACTGGGCACAGTTTGGTTAGACACTATGTATACACTGTATGGCAGTCTCTGGGCACAGTTTGGTGAGACACTATGTATACACTGTATGGCAGTCTCGGCACAGTTTGGTTAGACACTATGTATACACTGTATGGCACTCTCTGGGCACAGTTTGGTTAGACACTATGTATACACTGTATGGCACTCTCTGGGCACAGTTTGGTTAGACACTATGTATACACTGTATGGCACTCTCTGGGCACAGTTTGGTTAGACACTATGTATACACTGTATGGCACTCTCTGGGCACAGTTTGGTTAGACACTATGTATACACTGTATGGCACTCTCTGGGCACAGTTTGGTGAGACACTATGTATACACTGTATGGCAGTCTCTGGGCACAGTTTGGTTAGACACTATGTATACACTGTATGGCAGTCTCTGGGCACAGTTTGGTGAGACACTATGTATACACTGTATGGCAGTCTCTGGGCACAGTTTGGTTAGACACTATGTATACACTGTATGGCACTCTCTGGGCACAGTTTGGTGAGACACTATGTATACACTGTATGGCAGTCTCTGGGCACAGTTTGGTTAGACACTGTGTATACACTGTATGGCAGTCTCTGGGCACAGTTTGGTGAGACACTATGTATACACTGTATGGCAGTCTCTGGGCACAGTTTGGTTAGACACTATGTATACACTGTACGGCAGTCTCTGGGCACAGTTTGGTTAGACACTATGTATACACTGTACGGCAGTCTCTGGGCACAGTTTGGTGAGACACTATGTATACACTGTATGGCAGTCTCTCGGTACAGTTTGGTTAGACACTATGTATACACTGTATGGCACTCTCTGGGCACAGTTTGGTGAGACACTATGTATACACTGTATGGCAGTCTCTGGGCACAGTTTGGTGAGACACTATGTATACACTGTATGGCAGTCTCTGGGCACAGTTTGGTGAGACACTATGTATACACTGTATGGCAGTCTCTGGGCACAGTTTGGTGAGACACTATGTATACACTGTATGGCAGTCTCTGGGCACAGTTTGGTTAGACACTATGTATACACTGTATGGCAGTCTCTGGGCACAGTTTGGTTAGACACTATGTATACACTGTACGGCAGTCTCTGGGCACAGTTTGGTTAGACACTATGTATACACTGTACGGCAGTCTCTGGGCACAGTTTGGTTAGACACTATGTATGCACTGTATGGCACTCTCTGGGCACAGTTTGGTTAGACACTATGTATGCACTGTATGGCACTCTCTGGGCACAGTTTGGTTAGACACTATGTATACACTGTATGGCAGTCTCTGGGCACAGTTTGGTTAGACACTATGTATACACTGTATGGCAGTCTCTCGGTACAGTTTGGTTAGACACTATGTATACACTGTATGGCACTCTCTGGGCACAGTTTGGTGAGACACTATGTATACACTGTATGGCAGTCTCTGGGCACAGTTTGGTTAGACACTATGTATACACTGTATGGCACTCTCTGGGCACAGTTTGGTAAGACACTATGTATACACTGTATGGCAGTCTCTGGGCACAGTTTGGTAAGACACTATGTATACACTGTATGGCAGTCTCTGGGCACAGTTTGGTGAGACACTATGTATACACTGTATGGCAGTCTCTGGGCACAGTTTGGTAAGACACTATGTATACACTGTATGGCAGTCTCTGGGCACAGTTTGGTTAGACACTATGTATGCACTGTATGGCACTCTCTGGGCACAGTTTGGTTAGACACTATGTATACACTGTATGGCAGTCTCTGGGCACAGTTTGGTTAGACACTATGTATACACTGTATGGCAGTATCTGGGCACAGTTTGGTTAGACACTATGTATACACTGTATGGCAGTCACTGGGCACAGTTTGGTCAGACACTATGTATACACTGTATGGCAGTCTCTGGGCACAGTTTGGTTAGACACTATGTATACACTGTATGGCAGTCTCTGGGCACAGTTTGGTTAGACACTATGTATACACTGTATGGCAGTCTCTGGGCACAGTTTGGTTAGACACTATGTATACACTGTATGGCAATCTCTGGGCACAGTTTGGTTAGACACTATGTATACACTGTATGGCAGTCTCTGGGCACAGTTTGGTTAGACACTATGTATACACTGTATGGCAGTCTCTGGGCACAGTTTGGTTAGACACTATGTATACACTGTATGACACTCTCTGGGCACAGTTTGGTTAGACACTATGTATACACTGTATGGCAGTCTCTGGGCACAGTTTGGTTAGACACTATGTATACACTGTATGACACTCTCTGGGCACAGTTTGGTTAGACACTATGTATACACTGTATGGCAGTCTCTGGGTACAGTTTGGTGAGACACTATGTATACACTGTATGGCAGTCTCTGGGTACAGTTTGGTTAGACACTATGTATACACTGTATGGCACTCTCTGGGCACAGTTTGGTTAGACACTATGTATACACTGTATGGCAGTCTCTGGGCACAGTTTGGTTAGACACTATGTATACACTGTATGGCAGTCTCTGGGTACAGTTTGGTTAGACACTATGTATACACTGTATGGCAGTCTCTGGGCACAGTTTGGTTAGACACTATGTATACACTGTATGGCAGTCTCTGGGCACAGTTTGGTTAGACACTATGTATACACTGTATGGCAGTCTCTGGGCACAGTTTGGTTAGACACTATGTATACACTGTATGGCACTCTCTGGGCACAGTTTGGTGAGACACTATGTATACACTGTATGGCAGTCTCTGGGCACAGTTTGGTTAGACACTATGTATACACTGTACGGCAGTCTCTGGGCACAGTTTGGTTAGACACTATGTATACACTGTATGGCAGTCACTGGGCACAGTTTGGTGAGACACTATGTATACACTGTATGGCAGTCTCTGGGCACAGTTTGGTTAGACACTATGTATACACTGTATGGCAGTCTCTGGGCACAGTTTGGTTAGACACTATGTATACACTGTATGGCAGTCTCAGGGCACAGTTTGGTTAGACACTATGTATACACTGTATGGCACTCTCTGGGCACAGTTTGGTGAGACACTATGTATACACTGTATGGCAGTCTCTGGGCACAGTTTGGTGAGACACTATGTATACACTGTATGGCAGTCTCTGGGCACAGTTTGGTTAGACACTATGTATACACTGTATGGCAGTCTCTGGGCACAGTTTGGTTAGACACTATGTATACACTGTATGGCAGTCTCTGGGCACAGTTTGGTTAGACACTATGTATGCACTGTACGGCAGTCTCTGGGCACAGTTTGGTTAGACACTATGTATACACTGTATGGCAGTCTCTGGGCACAGTTTGGTTAGACACTATGTATACACTGTATGGCAGTCTCTCGGTACAGTTTGGTTAGACACTATGTATACACTGTATGGCAGTCTCTGGGCACAGTTTGGTTAGACACTATGTATACACTGTATGGCACTCTCTGGGCACAGTTTGGTTAGACACTATGTATGCACTGTATGGCACTCTCTGGGCACAGTTTGGTTAGACACTATGTATACACTGTATGGCAGTCTCTGGGCACAGTTTGGTTAGACACTATGTATACACTGTATGGCAGTCTCTCGGTACAGTTTGGTTAGACACTATGTATACACTGTATGGCACTCTCTGGGCACAGTTTGGTGAGACACTATGTATACACTGTATGGCAGTCTCTGGGTGGTGAGGGTCTCACATGGGGACAGGTGGGGGGGGTGATTCATTCAATACCAGCAGGTTGTGATTTATTGTGCCCGAGCGGTTGAGTTTCCGCCGCCTACTAAACCCCGGCGTTTTTCTTACCGTTATTTTTCACCACTTGTGTTTGTTTCCGTCCCTCATCGACTGTAACTCCGTAAATCTCCACCTTCGCTATCAGGCTGTTCTTGTTGGTTTTGGACAGACTTCCGTACGGCAGAAGGAAACCGCTGATTACCTGGAACACAGTCATAGATAGATGACACCGGCGGAGGCCGCAGAGGTGAGAGGTGCCTGCTACCGGCGCCGCTGCAGGAATACACAGGGAGCCTCCATCTCACCCTGCAGCACAGAGTATCTACAGCATCTGTAAGGTGAAGGGCAGTAAATGAAGGCTCCTTGTTCCCTCTTACACAGTCCTCTGTATTCCCGGCCTTTAGAGGGACCGTTTCTCCTCTTCACCCCAATACGTCAGCCCCATTTCTCTCAGAATGTTACAGGGGCACATCTGTAATTGCTGGCGGCCCTTCCCCCCCTCGGGTGGGCTACAGCTGAGGATCATCTCCCGATACCTTAATGGTGATGAACATTGGACGCGTCCCGTATTTCCGCTCATAAGGATCAAAGCTGCGATCTTCATTCCGCAGAAATTCCGGCTTTAGGACAAATCCACATCTCCCGTTATCCAGGAACTTTCCATCCTGCAGATCCATGGGAATCCCTGGAGTCTGGAAGTTCAAAGCGGCTGAAGAGACGACACAAAGGATGAAGGTCACGGAGACCGGACGAGGTCATTGGCGCTGGACCAGCCGCCCCTCACCCTGCTCGTTATATTATCACTTTATAATAAACTCAGAAACGTTTCATCACCGTCTCATGAAAAGTTCTAACGTTTCCTAATAGACGTTCTATTTTTCACCAGTTTCAAGACTTCTGCTTGCTGTCAGTGAATTGTTTACATCCAGAGGCTGAAAATTCCAAATGACCTAATACTTCTCATAGCAGAGAATTGGTTACAATTGTATCTAGTCTAGACAATCCTTTGTGAGGTAAACAGGCTGGACTCCAGACTGATACATGTTACCTGCACTGATACAGTGTAACAAACTATCAGAACAGGAGTGCGTTTTCGGTTGCCGCTGTGTTGACCGGCAGAGGTGGCTCATGTGACGTATGAGGAGGACCGGGCTAGGAGAAGTTTCCAGCCTCTCCATATAAACAAACGTGTTGCCATTCACTGACAGCAAGCAGATGAATTAGGGTTATGGTTGGAAAGGGTTAAGTTGCGGAGAGGAGAGAAAATAAAACCATGAAGAATAATAGAAATTGTCATAATTCTGTATTTAAAGCCATTGTCTACGAGTTCAGAACCGCTTAACCCTCGCACGACCACCCCGTCACTGCGTGATCACTGGAGATTATATAGGACCCACGTGACGAGGAACATGACTGGGGGGTAAAGGGTGGACCCTCATATGACATAATATCCCACCAGCGGCCCCCCAATACGTCACTCACCCATCTGACAGCCGACATTCCAGAATTCCTGCGGATAGAAGTTGGAGGACGCGGCTCTGGACCCTTTAGGGTAAACCCGAGTGATGAACTTCATGGTGTGATGGACGAAGGTCTGGGCTGGGGGGGGAGCAGCAAAGTCGCGGTTATTGGACCTGTGCGTCATACACGTGATCACGTGATCAGCGTCCAGACACAAAGTAACACGCAGCGTGACATCAGAGCGTGACATCAGATCAAAATTACAGTGTGAAATTACAGCGTGACAGTGTGACATCAGAGTGTGACAGAGTGTGACATCAGAGCGTGACATCACAGCGTAACATCAGAGCGTGACATCAGAGTGTGATCAGATTGTGACATTACAGTGTGACATCAGTGTGACATCAGAGTGTGATATTACAGCGTGACAACAGAGTGTGACAGAGTATGACATTACAGTATGACATTACAGTGTGACATTACAGTGTGACATCACAGCATGACATCACTGCATGACATCAGAGCGTGACATCAGAGCGTGACATTAGTGTGACATCAGAGTGACATTACAGTGTGACATTACAGCGTGACATCAGAGTGTGACATTACAGCGTGACATCACAGCATGACATCACAGCGTGACATCAGAGTGTGACATTACAGCGTGACATCAGAGTGTGACATTACAGCGTGACATCAGAGTGTGACATTACAGCGTGACATCAGAGTGTGACATCACAGCGTGACATCACAGCGTGACAGAGTGTGACATTACAGCGTGACATCAGAGTGTGACATCACAGCGTGACAGAGTGTGACATTACAGCGTGACATTACAGCGTGACATCAGAGTGTGACAGAGTATGACATCAGTGTGACATTACAGCGTGACATCAGAGTGTGACAGAGTATGACATCAGTGTGACATTACAGTGTGACATCAGAGCGCGACATCAGAGCGCGACATCACAGTGTGACATCAGAGCGTGACAGAGCGTGACATTACCGTATGACATCAGAGTGTGACATCAGAGCGGGACATCAGAGCGTGACATTACAGCGGGACATCAGAGTGTGACATCAGAGCGTGACATCAGAGCGTGACATCACAGCGTAACATCAGAGCGTGACATCAGAGTGTGATATCAGATTGTGACATTACAGTGTGACATCAGAGTGTGATATTACAGCGTGACAACAGAGTGTGACAGAGTATGACATTACAGTGTGACATTACAGTGTGACATCACTGCGTGACATCAGAGCGTGACATCAGAGCGTGACATCAGAGTGACATTACAGTGTGACATTACAGTGTGACATTACAGCGTGACATCAGAGTGTGACATTACAGCGTGAAATCACAGCATGACATCACAGCGTGACAGAGTGTGACATTACAGCGTGACATCAGAGTGTGACATTACAGTGTGATATCAGAGTGTGACATCACAGCGTGACATCACAGCGTGACAGAGTGTGACATTACAGCGTGACATCAGAGCGTGACATCAGAGTGTGACAGAGTATGACATCAGTGTGACATTACAGCGTGACATCAGAGTGTGACAGAGTATGACATCAGTGTGACATTACAGCGTGACATCAGTGTGACATCAGAGCGCGACATCAGAGTGTGACATTACAGTGTGACATCAGAGTGTGACATCAGAGTGTGACATCAGAGCGCGACATCAGAGCGCGACATCAGAGCGCGACATCAGAGTGTGACATCAGTGTGACATTACAGCGTGACATCAGAGTGTGACAGAGTATGACATCAGTGTGACATTACAGCGTGACATCAGTGTGACATCAGAGCGCGACATCAGAGTGTGACATTACAGTGTGACATCAGAGTGTGACATCAGAGTGCGACATCAGAGCGCGACATCAGAGCGCGACATCACAGTGTGACATCAGAGCGTGACATCAGAGCGTGACAGAGCGTGACATTACCGTGTGACATCAGAGTGTGACATCAGAGCGGAACATCAGAGCGTGACATTACAGCGGGACATCAGAGCGTGACATTACAGCGGGACATCGGAGCGTGACATTACAGCGGGACATCGGCGCGTGACATCAGAGTGTGACATCAGAGCGTGACATCACAGCGTGACATCAGAGCGTGACATCAGAGCGTGACATCAGAGTGTGATATCAGATTGTGACATTACAGTGTGACATCAGAGTGTGACATCAGAGTGTGATATTACAGCGTGACAACAGAGTGTGACAGAGTATGACATTACAGTGTGACATCACAGCATGACATCACTGCGTGACATCAGAGCGTGACATCAGAGCGTGACATTAGTGTGACATCAGAGTGACATTACAGTGTGACATCAGAGTGTGACATTACAGTGTGATATCAGAGTGTGACATCACAGCGTGACATCACAGCGTGACAGAGTGTGACATTACAGCGTGACATCAGAGCGTGACATCAGAGTGTGACAGAGTATGACATCAGTGTGACATTACAGCGTGACATCAGAGTGTGACAGAGTATGACATCAGTGTGACATTACAGCGTGACATCAGTGTGACATCAGAGCGCGTCATCAGAGTGTGACAGAGTATGACATCAGTGTGACATTACAGCGTGACATTACAGTGTGACATCAGAGCGCGACATCAGAGTGTGACATTACAGTGTGACATCAGAGTGTGACATCAGAGTGTGACATCAGAGCGCGACATCAGAGCGCGACATCACAGTGTGACATCAGAGCGTGACATCAGAGCGTGACAGAGCGTGACATTACCTTGTGACATCAGAGTGTGACATCAGAGCGGGACATCAGAGCGTGACATTACAGCGGGACATTACAGTGTGACATCAGAGCGTGACATCAGAGCGGGACATCAGAGTGTGACATCAGAGTGTGACATCGGTGTGACATCAGAGTGTGACATCGGTGTGACATCAGAGTGTGACGGGGAGGTACCTGATTCTCGGGCCAGCTTCTGTGCCTCCTGCTCCGACAGAGAATTGTTCTCATAAAACTTCTGATTTTCTCTTGAATATTGAAAACTGGTAAATTTCTTTGATTTGGTGTAAATGACGAGATCGGAGAGCGGCATGGCGATCGTCTGCACCGGAGAGGAAATCACTGTGATCAATGTGATCCTAATAATCTGGGCAGAGGCTGTATACATATAACGAGGATTATCGTATAAGCATTTCATGCACGAGCCCTCAGTATTATTAGAATATGGATCGATCAGTTGGTTGTGCCAGGTCTGGTCACGTGATCAGTCACTTTAGGGGTTAATGCTATTGATGGGGGTGCAGTTTTGGGGTCCTCGTTATATTTGTGTCTGTGCGGTGTCGTGATACGGGGAACGTCGCTGTGGCACTTGTGGTAGAACATGGTGACAATACGGCTCCCAGAAAAACGATGCCCCAGACCCCGAGGAGGTGATTGTGGGGGATCCGTCTGCTAGGAAGGGACCTCCAGATGTGTGGACCGAGGCTCAGGCATCACTGTCCCCGCAGGGACTTCATGGGGACCTCCAGATGTGTGGACCGAGGCTCAGGCATCACTGTCCCCGCAGGGACTTCATGGGGACCTCCAGATGTGTGGACCGAGGCTCAGGCATCACTGTCCCCGCAGGGACTTCATGGGGACCACCAGATGTGTGGACCGAGGATCAGGCATCACTGTCCCCGCAGGGACTTCAGGGACCACCAGAGGTCGGCGGAGCTTCACTTTACAGCGATTTTGGAACTTTTTCAATCACGGGATATTACAGGGAACCGGTCACCAGAGCGTCACCTCTAGAACTCCCCTCCCCCTCACCGGCCGCTGCTGTCAGGGGTTCATTAGCGTTATCCCCGCTCCTACACATTTCTCGCCTGTCATGGTGATAATCCGGCAGTCTCCGAAAACTGGCCCGTCCTGAATGCCAAACCCTCGTCTGAGAAGGCACGCGTGCGCCCGTCATGTAGGTCCAACACCTTCCCCGCTTCATCCGGGCCCCAAATCTACATACTGCGCAGGCGCCGCTACGGTGACCCGCGACCCAGAACAGGACATCGACGCGTGAGCGCGGGATTCTGTGCGTGCTGGGGGAGGGGAGGAGCTGTCAATCAAAAGTAAGGAGGCGGGGCTAACTCTGAAAGAATCGACTAATGAAGATCTGACTCATATTCATTACCATAGGACGCCGATACAGTAAAAAACGGGAGATAATTATATGTCACATGATGATGGTTCACCCACTGCCTCCAGGGATCGATGGGTTAATAGGGGAAATGCTGTCGAACCGAGGAGAACCAGGACCATGACCGGGGCAACCAGAAAACCAGGACCATGACCGGGGCAACCAGAAAACCAGGACCATGACCGGGGCAACCAGAAAACCAGGACCATGACCGGGGCAACCAGAAAACCAGGACCATGACCGGGGCAACCAGCAAACCAGGACCATGACCATGACCGGGACAACCAGCAAACCAGGACCATGACCGGGGCAACCAGAAAACCAGGACCATGACCGGGGCAACCAGAAAACCAGGACCATGACCGGGGCAACCAGCAAATCAGGACCATGACCGGGGCAACCAGAAAACCAGGACCATGACCATGACCGGGACAACCAGCAAACCAGGACCATGACCGGGGCAACCAGAAAACCAGGACCATGACCGGGGCAACCAGCAAACCAGGACCATGACCGGGGCAACCAGCAAACCAGGACCATGACCGGGGCAACCAGCAAACCAGGACCATGACCGGGGCAACCAGAAAACCAGCACCATGACCGGGGCAACCAGCAAACCAGCACCATGACCGGGGCAACCAGAAAACCAGGACCATGACCGGGGCAACCAGAAAACCAGGACCATGACCGGGGCAACCAGCAAATCAGGACCATGACCGGGGCAACCAGAAAACCAGGACCATGACCGGGGCAACCAGCAAATCAGGACCATGACCGGGGCAACCAGAAAACCAGGACCATGACCATGACCGGGACAACCAGTAAACCAGGACCATGACCGGGGCAACCAGCAAACCAGGACCATGACCGGGGCAACCAGAAAACCAGCACCATGACCGGGGCAACCAGCAAGCCAGGACCATGACTGGGGCAACCAGAAAACCAGGACCATGACCGGGGCAACCAGAAAACCAGGACCATGACCGGGGCAACCAGCAAATCAGGACCATGACCGGGGCAACCAGAAAACCAGGACCATGACCATGACCGGGACAACAAGTAAACCAGGACCATGACCGGGGCACCCAGAAAACCAGGACCATGACCGGGGCAACCAGCAAACCAGGACCATGACCGGGGCAACCAGAAAACCAGGAGCATGACCATGACCGGGACAACCAGTAAACCAGGACCATGACCGGGGCAACCAGAAAACCAGGACCGTGAGCGGGGCAACCAGAAAACCAGGACCATGACCATGACCGGGACAACCAGTAAACCAGGACCATGACCGGGGCAACCAGCAAACCAGGACCATGACCTGGACAACCAGCAAACCAGGACCATGACAGGGGCAACCAGCAAACCAGGACCATGACCGGGAGAACCAGTAAACTAGGACCATGACCGGGACAACCAGTAAACCAGGGGAGATTGAGGAGAACTAGAGGACGGGACAGGCGGGGCAGAGCCGGGCGTCTCATGCTGAGCGGCTTCTTGTGTCACCTGTTTGGTTTTTGACTCTGCGCTTCGTCTCAGGAGATTCATCTTCATGGAGAATCGCATCTTCTTTGATTCCACTTTTGCAGACCCCTCATCCTCGGCCCGCTCATTATACTCCCCGACCCGGCCGTGGGTGCTGGGGGCGCCGCTCAGGATGGTGTCCTGGAGGAGGCCGATCTTCTTGTGTTTTATCAGGATTTTACCTTTAAGAGCCTGGAAAATAATAATCCTCATAAATGTGTACATGATATAATGTGAGGGGGAGGGGGACCTGCTGCTGCTCCAGGATAATATCTGACCACAACCTACTGACGGAGCCAAGATCAGCAAACAGCACCACATAAATATCGCCACATAGCGGCCAAGGAAATCATTGTGTAATGTCCAGAATCTACGCCCCATCAATATGACACAAACCAGGGGGCCCGGTGGACTGTAGACCCTGAAAAGACAAAGTGTTGACTCCATCGTGGTCCTGGGCAGGGGTTAATGTCATCATTCCTGGGGGTCCTGGGCAGGGCAGGGGTTAGTGTCATCATTCCTGGGGGTCCTGGGCAGGGGTTAATGTCGGAGTCCCCATCTCCTACTCTCACACTTCTTGTTTGTCTAGCAGTAAATAACAGGATGTTCCCCGTCCTTTTCGTTAGGAGGTTCTGCAGCAGCTGAGGCTGTTACACTATGACCCCCTCCTGTAAGGAATATTTGGGCTCTGCGGCTGGGAGTTATATGTGGAGCGTCTTGGTAATATTATAATGGTCGGTGGGGGAGGGGACACATTGTATGTGAATATTGGGGGGCAGCGGCACGATGGCGTCTTGTCCGTTACCTCAGGGGACGGCAGGAATCTGGAGAATGAATTAGTGACCGTCATGGTGAGCAGCTTGTCGCCCAGAATCGATATTAAGTGTTTCGCCATCACCTCCTGCTGTTTGGGGGAGCAGTGATTCTCCAGGGACAGGACGAGCGGATACGGGGACGCCTGAAAAGCGACAGAAAGACATAAGAAAACAATTCATTACCAGGAGGCTAAATAACTAAGAGCTGAACAGGGGAGGGGGTGGATTGTGACATATCAGCAGTGTATGGTGATATTACATGAGCAGTGTATGGTGATATTACATGAGCAGTGTATGGTGATATTACATGAGCAGTGTATGGTGATATTACATGAGCAGTGTATGGCGGTATTACATGAGCAGTGTATGGTGATATTACATGAGCAGTGTATGGCGGTATTACATGAGCAGTGTATGGTGGTATTACATGAGCAGTGTATGGTGATATTACATGAGCAGTGTATGGTGATATTACATGAGCAGTGTATGGTGATATTACATGAGCAGTGTATGGTGATATTACATGAGCAGTGTATGGCGGTATTACATGAGCAGTGTATGGCGATATTACATGAGCAGTGTATGGTGATATTACATGATCAGTGTATGGTGATATTATATGAGCAGTGTATGGCGGTATTACATGAGCAGTGTATGGTGGTATTACATGAGCAGTGTATGGTGGTATTACATGAGCAGTGTATGGTGATATTACATGAGCAGTGTATGGCGGTATTACATGAGCAGTGTATGGCGATATTACATGAGCAGTGTATGGCGGTATTACATGAGCAGTGTATGGCGGTATTACATGAGCAGTGTATGGTGATATTACATGAGCAGTGTATGGTGATATTACATGAGCAGTGTATGGTGATATTACATGAGCAGTGTATGGTGATATTACATGAGCAGTGTATGGCGGTATTACATGAGCAGTGTATGGTGATATTATATGAGCAGTGTATGGCGGTATTACATGAGCAGTGTATGGTGGTATTACATGAGCAGTGTATGGTGGTATTACATGAGCAGTGTATGGTGATATTACATGAACAGTGTATGGTGATATTACATGAGCAGTGTATGGTGATATTACATGAGCAGTGTATGGTGATATTACATGAGCAGTGTATGGTGGTATTACATGAGCAGTGTATGGTGATATTACATGAACAGTGTATGGTGATATTACATGAGCAGTGTATGGTGATATTACATGAGCAGTGTATGGTGATATTACATGAGCAGTGTATGGTGATATTACATGAGCAGTGTATGGTGATATTACATGAGCAGTGTATGGTGGTATTACATGAGCAGTGTATGGTGATATTACATGAGCAGTGTATGGTGATATTACATGAGCAGTGTATGGTGGTATTACATGAGCAGTGTATGGTGGTATTACATGAGCAGTGTATGGTGATATTACATGAGCAGTGTATGGTGGTATTACATGAGCAGTGTATGGTGATATTACATGAGCAGTGTATGGTGATATTACATGAGCTGTGTATGGTGGTATTACATGAGCAGTGTATGGTGGTATTACATGAGCAGTGTATGGTGATATTACATGAGCAGTGTATGGCGGTATTACATGAGCAGTGTATGGTGGTATTACATGAGCAGTGTATGGTAATATTACATGAGCAGTGTATGGGGGTATTACATGAGCAGTGTATGGTGGTATTACATGAGCAGTGTATGGTGGTATTACATGAGCAGTGTATGGTGATATTATATGAGCAGTGTATGGTGGTATTACATGAGCAGTGTATGGTGATATTACATGAGCAGTGTATGGGGGTGTTACATGAGCAGTGTATGGTGATATTACATGGGCAGTGTATGGCGATATTACATGAGCAGTGTATGGCGGTATTACATGAGCATTGTATGGTGATATTACATGAGCAGTGTATGGTGGTATTACATGAGCAGTGTATGGTGGTATTACATGAGCAGTGTATGGCGGTATTACATGAGCAGTGTATGCTGATATTACATGAGCAGTGTATGGTGGTATTACATGAGCAGTGTATGGTGATATTACATGAGCAGTGTATGGTGATATTACATGAGCAGTGTATGGTGATATTACATGAGCAGTGTATGGTGATATTACATGAGCAGTGTATGGTGATATTACATGAGCAGTGTATGGTGGTATTACATGAGCAGTGTATAGTGATATTACATGAGCAGTGTATGGTGATATTACATGAGCAGTGTATGGTGGTATTACATGAGCAGTGTATGGTGATATTACATGAGCAGCGTATGGTGATATTACATGAGCAGCGTATGGTGGTATTACATGAGCAGTGTATGGTGGTATTACATGAGCAGTGTATGGTGGTATTACATGAGCAGTGTATGGTGGTATTACGTGAGCAGTGTATGGTGGTATTACGTGAGCAGTGTATGGTGGTATTACGTGAGCAGTGTATGGCAGTATTACATGAGCAGTGTATGGTGATAGTACATGAGCAGTGTATGGTGGTATTACATGAGCAGTGTATGGCGGTATTACATGAGCAGTGTATGGCGGTATTACATGAGCAGTGTATGGTGGTATTACATGAGCAGTGTATGGCGGTATTACATGAGCAGTGTATGGTGGTATTACATGAGCAGTGTATGGTGATATTACATGAGCAGTGTATGGTGATATTACATGAGCAGTGTATGGCGGTATTACATGAGCAGTGTATGGTGGTATTACATGAGCAGTGTATGGTGGTATTACATGAGCAGTGTATGGTGATATTACATGAGCAGTGTATGGTGGTATTACATGAGCAGTGTATGGTGATATTACATGAGCAGTGTATGGTGGTATTACATGAGCAGTGTATGGCGGTATTACATGAGCAGTGTATGGTGGTATTACATGAGCAGTGTATGGTGATATTACATGAGCAGTGTATGGTGATATTACATGAGCAGTGTATGGCGGTATTACATGAGCAGTGTATGGTGATATTACATGAGCAGTGTATGGTGGTATGTAGACAGTGTATGGTGATATTACATGAGCAGTGTATGGTGATATTACATGAGCAGTGTATGGCGGTATTACATGAGCAGTGTATGGTGATATTACATGAGCAGTGTATGGTGATATTACATGAGCAGTGTATGGTGATATTACATGAGCAGTGTATGGTGGTATTACATGAGCAGTGTATGGTGGTATTACATGAGCAGTGTATGGCGGTATTACATGAGCAGTGTATGGCGATATTACATGAGCAGTGTATGGGGGTATTACTTCGGTCTTATAGTTTTCTGTTGGCTCTTATGATATTATTCAGGTCTTATGGATCTCCATTATGCTCAGGGTTGGGGTCTACAGTGAATGGTTTTTGTAGACACCACAGCTCGGAGCCCCCTCCTCTCTATGATGTGCCTGTGCGTTATGTGCGGCGTCGCTGACCTGGAACGCGTACTTCTCGATGACAGAGATGACGGTTTTGAAGAGGAGTTTGCTGGTTAAGGTGAATCCATGATAGACAATGGGCTCGTCCTCGTCTCCATCCCAACAGTCAATCTCCAGACAGCGACAGCCCCTCATGAGAGCGCTGCGGGTGAAGAAGGAGATTATGGATGAAATAGTTTGTGAACCCCGAGCAATGCAGAAACACCCCCTGTAGATAAGCCCAGGAATATACTGCGGCCGGGTTGGGGGGCTTCTTTGGACACACGTGATGGACCAATATAAAAATCTTCTTTTCAGGATTCCCAGATCTACAGAAGGAGGTTGTCACTGGATGTGGGGGAGGCCACAACGTTTATGGTGATTGGATATTAGTGAAGATGTGGGGGGGGGGCGGCTTGTGTTAGTCCAGGAGTGGTCACCCATCATCCACCACTCATCCGCCTCATCATCACATGAGAAGGTGTCGTCCACTTTCGGTTCAGAGCTTCTTATCTGTCCACCGTGGTGGGGGATGGTGAAGGACATGGCGGGGGGTGCGCTTACTCTACATTTTACTAACATTTTGACTTAAAGGGCCGATCCAGCCGTCTGTAAACATTAATCGTTATATAATGAAAAGTTCTGAAGATTACAAAGTGAAAAAACAAAGTGTCAGAAAACTGATAATCTGTGTTCTACCCAGTGCAGGGCCTCAGGGGGTGGAGCATGACACCGGGATTCAATGACCCAGTGCAGGGCCTCAGGGGGCGGAGCATGACACCGGGATTCAATGACCCAGTGCAGGGCCTCAGGGGGCGGAGCATGACACCGGGATTCAATGACCCAGTGCAGGGCCTCAGGGGACGGAGCATGACACCGGGATTCAATGACCCAGTGCAGGGCCTCAGGGGGCGGAGCATGACACCGGGATTCAATGACCCAGTGCAGGGCCTCAGGGGGCAGAGCATGACACCGGGATTCAATGACCCAGTGCAGGGCCTCAGGGGGCGGAGCATGACACCGGGATTCAATGACCCAGTGCAGGGCCTCAGGGGGCGGAGCATGACACCGGGATTCAATGACCCAGTGCAGGGCCTCAGGGGGCGGAGCATGACACCGGGATTCAATGACCCAGTGCATGGCCTCGGGACGGAGCATGATACCAGGATTCAATGACCCAGTGCAGAGCCTCAGTGGGCGGAGCATGACACAGGGATTCAATAACCCAGTGCAGGGCATCAGGGGGCGGAGCATGACACCAGGATTCAATGACCCAGTGCAGGGCCTCAGGGGGGCGGAGCATGACACAGGGATTCAATGACTGAGTGCAGGGCCTCAGGGGGCGGAGCATGGCACAGGGATTCAATGAACACCAACAAAAGAATGCCCCGCCTCCTCAGACCATGTACTAAGCAGAACAAAATTTATCAGATTTGCCTAAAGAGTTCTTTAAAGATGTTTTTCAGAGGACTGGACAAGGCTTTTAAAAGGGGGGCTCCACTCTGTACAATCCATTTTTATTAGGAGGGTCCCTTGATGAACTGATCACCCAGACCCCCCTGTATTACCTCAGACCCTCCTGTATTACCTCAGACCCCGCTGTATTACCTCAGACCCCCCTGTATTACCTCAGACCCCCCTGTATTACCTCAGACCCCCTGTATTACCTCAGACCCCCCCTGTATTACCTCAGACCCCCCTGTATTACCTCAGACCCCCCTGTATTACCTCAGACCCTCCTGTATTACCTCAGACCCCCCTGTATTACCTCAGACCCTCCTGTATTACCTCAGACCCCCCTGTATTACCTCAGACCCCCCTGTATTACCTCAGACCCCCCTGTATTACCTCAGACCCCCTGTATTACCTCAGACCCCCCTGTATTACCTCAGACCCCCCTGTATTACCTCAGACCCCGCTGTATTACCTCAGACCCTCCTGTATTACCTCAGACCCCCCTGTATTACCTCAGACCCCCCTGTATTACCTCAGACCCCCTGTATTACCTCAGACCCTCCTGTATTACCTCAGACCCCCCTGTATTACCTCAGACCCCCCTGTATTACCTCAGACCCTCCTGTATTACCTCAGACCCCCCTGTATTACCTCAGACCCCCCTGTATTACCTCAGACCCTCCTGTATTACCTCAGACCCTCCTGTATTACCTCAGACCCTCCTGTATTACCTCAGACCCCCCTGTATTACCTCAGACCCTCCTGTATTACCTCAGACCCCCCTGTATTACCTCAGACCTTCCTGTATTACCTCAGACCTCCTGTATTACCTCAGACCCCCCCTGTATTACCTCAGACCCCGCTGTATTACCTCAGACCCCCCCCTGTATTATCTCAGACCCCCCTGTATTACCTCAGACCCCCCTGTATTACCTCAGACCCCCTGTATTACCTCAGACCCCCCTGTATTACCTCAGACCCCCCTGTATTACCTCAGACCCTCCTGTATTACCTCAGAACCCCCTGTATTACCTCAGACCCCCCTGTATTACCTCAGACCTCCTGTATTACCTCAGACCCCCCTGTATTACCTCAGACCCCCCTGTATTACCTCAGACCCCCCTGTATTACCTCAGACCCTCCTGTATTACCTCAGACCCCCCTGTATTACCTCAGACCCCCCTGTATTACCTCAGACCCTCCTGTATTACCTCAGACCCCCCTGTATTACCTCAGACCCCCCTGTATTACCTCAGACCCTCCTGTATTACCTCAGACCTCCTGTATTACCTCAGACCCTCCTGTATTACCTCAGACCCTCCTGTATTACCTCAGACCCCCCTGTATTACGTCAGACCCTCCTGTATTACCTCAGACCCTCCTGTATTACCTCAGACCCCCCTGTATTACCTCAGACCCTCCTGTATTACCTCAGACCCCCCTGTATTACCTCAGACCCTCCTGTATTACCTCAGACCCCCCTGTATTACCTCAGACCCTCCTGTATTACGTCAGACCCCCCTGTATTACCTCAGACCCCGCTGTATTACCTCAGACCCCCCTGTATTACCTCAGACCCCCCTGTATTACCTCAGACCCCCCCCCTGTATTACCTCAGACCCCCCTGTATTACCTCAGACCCCGCTGTATTACCTCAGACCCCCCTGTATTACCTCAGACCCCGCTGTATTACCTCAGACCCTCCTGTATTACCTCAGACCCCACTGTATTACCTCAGACCCCCCTGTATTACCTCAGACCCTCCTGTATTACCTCAGACCCCCCTGTATTACCTCAGACCCCCCTGTATTACCTCAGACCCTCCTGTATTACCTCAGACCCTAATGTATTACCTCAGACCCCCCTGTATTACCTCAGACCCCCCTGTATTACCTCAGACCCCCCTGTATTACCTCAGACCCCACTGTATTACCTCAGACCCCCCTGTATTACCTCAGACCCCACTGTATTACCTCAGACCCTAATGTATTACCTCAGACCCCCCTGTATTACCTCAGACCCCCCCTGTATTACCTCAGACCCTCCTGTATTACCTCAGACCCTCCTGTATTACCTCAGACCCTCCTGTATTACCTCAGACCCCCCTGTATTACTTCAGACCCCCTGTATTACCTCAGACCCTCCTGTATTACCTCAGACCCCCCTGTATTACCTCAGACCCCCCTGTATTACCTCAGACCTCCTGTATTACCTCAGACCCCCCTGTATTACCTCAGACCCCCCCTGTATTACCTCAGACCCCCCTGTATTACCTCAGACCCTCCTGTATTACCTCAGACCCCCCTGTATTACCTCAGACCCCCCTGTATTACCTCAGACCCTCCTGTATTACCTCAGACCTCCTGTATTACCTAAGACCCCCCTGTATTACCTCAGACCCCCCCTGTATTACCTCAGACCCCCCTGTATTACCTCAGACCCCCCTGTATTACCTCAGACCCCCCTGTATTACCTCAGACCCCCCTGTATTACCTCAGACTCCCCTGTATTACCTCAGACCCTCCTGTATTACCTCAGACTCTCCTGTATTACCTCAGACCCTCCTGTATTACCTCAGACCCCCCTGTATTACCTCAGACCCCCCTGTATTACCTCAGACCCCCCTGTATTACCTCAGACTCCCCTGTATTACCTCAGACCCTCCTGTATTACCTCAGACCCTCCTGTATTACCTCAGACCCTCCTGTATTACCTCAGACCCCCCTGTATTACCTCAGACCCCCCTGTATTACCTCAGACCCCCCTGTATTACCTCAGACTCCCCTGTATTACCTCAGACCCTCCTGTATTACCTCAGACTCTCCTGTATTACCTCAGACCCTCCTGTATTACCTCAGACCCCCCTGTATTACCTCAGACCCCCCTGTATTACCTCAGACCCCCCTGTATTACCTCAGACTCCCCTGTATTACCTCAGACCCTCCTGTATTACCGCAGACCCTCCTGTATTACCTCAGACCCCCCTGTATTACCTCAGACCCCCCTGTATTACCTCAGACTCCCCTGTATTACCTCAGACCCTCCTGTATTACCGCAGACCCTCCTGTATTACCTCAGACCCTCCTGTATTACCTCAGACCCCCCTGTATTACCTCAGACTCCCCTGTATTACCTCAGACCCCACTGTATTACCTCAGACCCTCCTGTATTACCTCAGACCCTCCTGTATTACCTCAGACTCCCCTGTATTACCTCAGACCCCCTGTATTACCTCAGACCCTCCTGTATTACCTCAGACCCCCCTGTATTACCTCAGACCCTCCTGTATTACCTCAGACCCCCCTGTATTACCTCAGACCCCCCTGTATTACCTCAGACCCTCCTGTATTACCTCAGACCCCCCTGTATTACCTCAGACCCCCCTGTATTACCTCAGACCCCCCTGTATTACCTAAGACCCCCCTGTATTACCTCAGACCCCCCTGTATTACCTCAGACCCCCCTGTATTACCTCAGACCCCCCTGTATTACCTCAGACCCCCCTGTATATTGCTGTATCTTACCTGCTATATGCGAACAAGTGGCTCTGGCCCATGATCTGGTCGGACAGCAGGTAGGTGTTGTGGGACGTGGATATATAGTAGTTGGTCAGCGGTTGGGTCATGTCCTGATAGACCCGGGTGTGGTCCCTCCGCAGGATGTGGTCATCTGCTGAATTCATGAACCTGACAAACCCCTCTAAGGTCATGTAGTTCTCTTTCCGCGCTGAAATAGAGAGCAGAGTCAGAGCAGGGGTCAGGGACCGCCACCTCACATCAGGACATAGCTGAGACCTGTCTATCACCGCACTGCGCCAATCTTCCCCAAGGAGCATGGCTACGCAGTTACACTAATATGTCATCACAGTACAGTCCCTCATATAAAGCTGTGGGGCAGGATGTGGTGCCGCAATTCCCCGCAGACACCGTCATTGGCCGTGTACTTCACTGGCGGTCGCTCGCAGCACTTCTTAGTCTTCTTTCTTCGTCGTCTTACTTTGTCGCTTCCACTTCCCACCGCTGGTTAATCGCTCCACGATACGCTACAAGACAGTGACCCCGGCTCTATAGTATTTGGGGGGATCTGCTCTCGCTGGACACTGGGGCGTCCTCAGACCCCTGGCAGCTCCAGCCTCCGTTTTTCATGAGCGGTTCTCAGCGGCTCCGGAGTTTGTGTGATCCGAGTCTGAGATAAAATATTCTTTTCCCCAACTATTAAATTGTCACAATCTCCAGACCCGGCACAAAGGACGATTATTGATCCGTCAGATTCACACCCAGGAGTAACAAGACGCGCCAAATCTGAGTAACCAGCCGCGCCAAATCTGAGTAACGAGCCGCGCCAAAACTGAATAACGAGCCGCGCCAAAACTGAGTAACGAGCCGCGCCAAATCTGAGTAACAAGCCGTGCCAAATCTGAGTAACGATCCGCGCCAAATCTGAGTAACAAGCCACGCCAAATCTGAGTAACAAGCCGCGCCAAATCGGAATAACGAGCCACGCCAAATCGGAATAACGAGCCGCGCCAAATCTTAGTAACGAGCCGTGCCAAATCTGAGTAACGAGCCGCGCCAAATCGGAGTAACGAGCCGCGCCAAATCTGAGTAACGAGCCGCGCCAAATCTGAGTAACGAGCCGCGCCAAATCTGAGAAACGAGCCGTGCCAAATCTGAATGACGAGCCGCGCCAAATCTGAGAAACGAGCCGCGCCAAATCTGAATAACGAGCCGCGCCACATCTGAGTAACGAGCCGTGCCATATCTGAGTAACGAGCCGCGCCATATCTGAGTAACGAGCCGCGCCATATCTGAGTAAGGAGCCGCGCCAAATGTAAGTAACGAGCCGCGCCAAATCAGAGTAACGAGCCGTGCCAAATCTGATTAAGGAGCCGCGCCAAATCGGAGTAACAAGCCGCGCCAAATCGGAATAACAAGCCACGCCAAATCTGAGTAACAAGCCGCGCCAAATCGGAATAATGAGCCACGCCAAATCGGAATAACGAGCCGCGCCAAATCTGAGTAACGAGCCGCGCCAAATCTGAGTAACGAGCCGTGCCAAATCTGAGTAACGAGCCGTGCCAAATCGGAATAACGAGCCGCACCAAATCGGAATAACGAGCCGCGCCAAATCGGAGTAACGAGCCGCGCCAAATCTGAGTAACGAGCCGCGCCAAATCTGAGTAACGAGCCGCGCCAAATCTGAGAAACGAGCCGCGCCAAATCTGAATGACGAGCCGCGCCAAATCTGAGTGACGAGCCGCGCCAAATCTGAGAAACGAGCCGCGCCAAATCTGAATAACGAGCCGCGCCATATCTGAGTAACGAGCCGTGCCATATCTGAGTAACGAGCCGCGCCATATATGAGTAACGAGCCGCGCCATATCTGAGTAAGGAGCCGCGCCAAATGTAAGTAACGAGCCGCGCCAAATCAGAGTAACGAGCCGTGCCAAATCTGATTAAGGAGCCGCGCCAAATCGGAGTAACAAGCCGCGCCAAATCGGAATAACAAGCCACGCCAAATCTGAGTAACAAGCCGCGCCAAATCGGAATAATGAGCCACGCCAAATCGGAATAACGAGCCGCGCCAAATCTGAGTAACGAGCCGCGCCAAATCTGAGTAACGAGCCGTGCCAAATCTGAGTAACGAGCCGTGCCAAATCGGAATAACGAGCCGCACCAAATCGGAATAACGAGCCGCGCCAAATCGGAGTAACGAGCCGCGCCAAATCTGAGTAACGAGCCGCGCCAAATCTGAGTAACGAGCCGCGCCAAATCTGAGAAACGAGCCGCGCCAAATCTGAATGACGAGCCGCGCCAAATCTGAGTGACGAGCCGCGCCAAATCTGAGAAACGAGCCGCGCCAAATCTGAATAACGAGCCGCGCCATATCTGAGTAACGAGCCGTGCCATATCTGAGTAACGAGCCGCGCCATATATGAGTAACGAGCCGCGCCATATCTGAGTAAGGAGCCGCGCCAAATGTAAGTAACGAGCCGCGCCAAATCAGAGTAACGAGCCGCGCCAAATCTGATTAAGGAGCCGCGCCAAATCGGAGTAACGAGCCGCGCCAAATCTGAGTAACGAGCCGCGCCAAATCTGGATTTCAGGGTGTGCGCTCCACTGCGGGGGCTTTGATTTCAGGGTGTGCGCTCCACAGCGGGGGTTCTGATTTTAGGGTGTGCGCTCCACAGCGGGGGCTCTGATTTCAGGGTGTGCGCTCCACAGCGGGGGCTCTGATTTCAGGGTGTGCGCTCCACAGCGGGGGCTCTGATTTCAGGGTGTGCGCTCCACAGCAGGTGTAACCAGAGGCGGCTGCTATCGCCCACACTCATACATTGCCCCCACCCTGTAGTGGGCAGTGGCCTGGGCCGGGGGGAGGCTCCTTGTACCTTCCAGCATCAGCTCATGTCTCCCCACCAGTTGTCTGACGGCGTCTTCGTTGGCGTCGGCCTCGCACTGCTCGTCCCGCAGGAATTCTAGAAGCTTCTCTGAGGTGAGGACTTTCTGGTCCTTGGAGAGTCTGTGAAACAGATGCAGCAGATCCTGGCGGTGGACGAACCTCTTGTAGATGGATTTAAAGGCTTCTAAGTGGACGAGGCCGGATCTGTCAGGATCCTGCTCCTATAGGTGGGCACGACAAACAAGATGGACCAACACAACCAGGAAAATATCTCCTCTCCACATTCATCCAAATGTCCGACCCGAGGGACTAAAGGAAACCGGGAGCCCATGAGATCATCACACATGGAGATAGGACAGCGGTGCCCGGGGGGCAGCGACCATAGAAGAAAGATGCGCCAAGGGCAACGCCAACGTCCAAGGTACAAACTGAGGAACACTGTCCTGCTCCACCTGCGCTAAACAATAAAACAGCTGCAGACGAGCAGGTCTCCCCAAAAATCGAGACACCCCATAAATGCCCTGGAGTCATCTTCTTCCCACGCACCGAGTTATATAGCGGGGGTGCGGGCGGGGGCGGGGGCACAATCTTACCATATACCCAAAAAGAGAAATATGGAGGAAGACGATGATTAGCAACAAGAAGGATGGAGACAATCACAGGAACCATCAACACAACATGGAAGATGGGAGGAGAGGTGGACTGCATGGAATCATCACCACCATCATCACTATCAACATTATCATCATCATCATCACTATCAACATCATCACCATCATCACCATCATCATCACCATCATGATCACCACCACTATCATCATCAATATCACCATCATCATCACCACCATCATCATCATCACCACCACCATCATCACCATCATCATCACCCCCACTATCATCATCATCAATATCACCATCATCATCATCATCATCACCACCATCATCATCATCACTACCATCATCACCACCAGTATCATCACCAATACCACTATCATCCACATCCTCAGTATTACCAGTATTATCACCCCCATCATTGTGTATGGAGACGTGTGGTCACCTTTATCAGGGCTCTCAGATGATTGGTGTCCAGAGTGACGTTTAACCCTTTCAGCGTGTCCACCACATCTTGATAGTTCATCTCCCCCTCGCTGGCTCCATGTCTGACCGCGGACTCCAGGCACGTGCACGTTGTGTTAGGAAAACTCCACCAAAGGGAAGTGTAAAGTGTGAGAACCTCCGAGAAGGAGGAGTGTAATATAGAGCCGGGGGTCCACTGAGGACACAGAGGGGACCAATATAATGTTCTGGAGGCTAATAATCATCAAGACCCTCCCCCGAGGGGTCCTGACACCAACACAACAGTCACATGATGAGCGTGAAGGAACCGCGTCACCGTGAACACATATGTCAGTAGAGGTGGGAGATCACCAGGGTCGTCATCATCATCACCACGACCATCATCATCATCACCATCATCATCACCACCATCATCACCACCATCATCATCATCACCATCATCATCACCACCACCATCATCATAACCACCATCACCACCACCACCATCATCATCATCACCACCACCATCATCATCATCACCACCACCATCATCATCATCATCATCATCACTACCATCATCACCACCACTACCATCATCACCAATATCACCATCATCATCACCACCACCACCACCACTATCATCATCATCATCATCATCACCACCACCATCATCATCATCACCCCCATCATCATCATCACCATCATAATCACCACCACCATCATCACCACCATCATCATCACCACCATCATCATCACCATCAGCGTCATCACCACCATCATCATCACCATAATCATCATCACCATCATCGTCATCACCAGCATCATCATCACCACCATCATCACCATCATCACCACCACTATCATCATCATCAATATCACCATCATCATCATCATCATCATCATCACCACCACCACCATCATCACCACCATCACCATCATCATCATCACCCCCATCACCATCATCATCACCATCATCATCACCACCAGCACTATCATCATCACCACCATCATCATCATCACCATCATCATCATCATCACCATCCCCATCACCACCACCATCATCATCATCACCATCATCATCATCACCCCCATCACCATCATCATCACCATCATCATCACCACCAGCACTATCATCATCACCACCATCATCATCATCACCATCATCATCATCATCACCATCCCCATCACCACCACCATCATCATCATCACCATCATCATCATCACCCCCATCACCATCATCATCATCATCATCATCATCACCACCACCATTACCATCACCACCACTATCATCACCAATATCACCACCATCATCATCATTACCACCACCATCATCATCATCACCCCCATCATCACCACCATCATCATCACCATCATCACCATCAGCGTCATCACCACCATCATCATCACCATAATCATCATCACCATCATCATCACCATCATCACCACCATCATCATCACCATCATCATCACCACCACTATCATCACCATCATCATCAATATCACCATCATCACCATCATCATCATCACCACCACCATCATCACCATCATCACCCCCATCACCATCATCATCACCATCATCATCATCACCCCCATCACCATCATCATCATCACCACCACCACCACTATCATCATCACCACCATCATCATCATCACCATCATTATCATCATCACCACCATCATCATCATCACCATCATCATCACCACCACCATTCATCATCATCACCATCATCATTATCACCATCATCATCACCACCATCACCATCATCATCACCACCACCACCACCATCATCACCATCATTATCACTATCACCACCATCATCATCATTATCACCATCATCATAATCACCATCATCATCATCATCACCATCATTATCACCACCACCATCATCATCATCATCACCACCATCATCATCATCATCACCACCACCATCATCATCATCATCATCACTACCACCATCATCATCATCACCACCATCATTATCATCATCCTCATCATCACCACCATCATCATCACCACCATCATCACCACCATCATCATCATTCTCACCACCACCACCACCATCATCACCACCATAATCTTCATCATCATCACCACCATCATCTTCATCATCACCTTCATCACCACCATCATCATCATCATCGCCACCACCATTATCATTATCACCATCATCATCATCATCATCCTCAGTTACGTTTACAATATTCAGTAGCAGTTTCTCTCCTGCTACTGTATCCTGTGATAGCAACAAAGATTACAATATAAAGGGGAACTGAAAAAGTTGGGCCCCAGAATCATGTCCTCAGAGGCCCCCAGAATCATGTCCTCAGGGGCCCCCAGAATCATGTCCTCGGGCCCCCAGAATCATGTCTTCAGGTGCCCCCAGAATCATGTCCTCAGGGGCCCCTAGAATCATGTACTCAGGAGCCTCCAGAATCAGGTACTCAGGGGCCCCCAGAATCATGTCATCAGGGGCCCAATTGTCCTTAATGACGCATCTACTACATACAACAGTAATAAGACTTTACATAACATCAAGCAGGAAATAATCACACTCCTGTCCTGTGCCCTCCACCTCGCCCTCCTGTCCTGCGCCCTCCATCTCGCCCTCCTGTCCTGCGCCCTCCATCTCGCCCTCCTGTCCTGCGCCCTCCATCTCGCCCTCCCCACTGTTCCCCTTATACATAAGTGATTTATAAGCAAAGGATATGTGTCGTCCATGCTGGCGCTGGTGGTGGAAGCTGCAATGTATGTGCTACTCATGCCCAGTGCCCGCTCTAACCTGCCACAGATCTGCTGTAAGGCTCCGATGACATCACATTAGTGGGGGGTGATGTCATAGTAGGAGCCAATACCAGCCCTCTCACAAGATCAGCACATTCTCTTCCTGATATACTCTGTCCTCCTGATCTTGCTATCTCTGCATTGATTCAACCACACAAAGAGAAGCCACAGAGAGAACACAGGAAGGGGATTCATTAGAGGATTCTGTCCCTATAGTGTTAGAGGACCCATGATGTGGCCCCTGGGCACAGACACTAGATGTGGGGGGTCTACGTTCAATCTGTGATTGTCTATGTAATAACTTTATGGTGCTGAGCGGGTGTGGCAGTGCTGAGAAGGGGGTGGTGCTGAGCGGGGGGGGCGGTGCTGAGTGGGGGGTGGTGCTGAGCGGGGGGCGGTGCTGAGCAGGGGTGTGGCGGTGCTGAGCGGGGGTGTGGCAGTGCTGAGCGGTGGGGCGGTGCTGAGTGGGGGGCGGTGGTGAGTGGGGGCGGTGCTGAGTGGGGGGTGGTGCTGAGGAGGGGGGGCGGTGCTGAGCAAGGGTGTGACGGTGCTGAGCGGGATAGGCGTTGCTGAGCGAGGGAGGGGCGGTGCTGAGCAGGGGAACTGTGCTGAGTAGGAGTGTGGTGGTGCTGAGCGGGGGGCGGTGCTGAGCAGGGGGGCGGTGCTGAGCGGGGGTGTGGCGGTGCTGAGTGGGTGGGCGGTGCTGAGCGGGGGGGCGGTGCTGGGCGGGGTTGTGACTTATTACTTTTATATGATTCTTTGTATCCACTAAAGTGTACGTCAGAGAAGCCCAGGCAGCGGCTATAGGGCCCTAACATGTGGGGCCCGCTCCTTTTGGTCTCATCCACATTTGTTATAGGCCATGTGCACCTGCAGAGGACTCACCAATCCACATTCACAGCAACTACAGGGAGACCCCGAGATACTCAGACCCCCACCAGCAAGCAGCAGTACAGAGAGGCGTGAACCAGCGGGGGCCACAGGGAGGTTATAAGATCCCTCCCCCCTCTATATGCAGCACTGATTGCAGGACATTGTACTTCTACTTCCATGTTCAGACTTGGTAGAGCGTATACATCACCCCCTACCCCGGGGAAGGTCAGTCCTCCAGCCAGGAGGTTCCCCAGAGGTTTATCCTTTAATGAAATCATTCATAGGTCGGGGGTTTGTCATTTTTAGTACACAGCTAAACATATGCAGCAATAACATAATAAATATAACGTCATCTGTAATGTTACCCGACCTGCGGAGGAAATATCACAAATCAGGGCAGAAAAACTGAACCAATCAAAAGTCCAAGAACATCCGGCAGATTAATGTCATATTATATAATGGTCAACATATTTTACAGAAGCAAATGCCCCTCCAAAGACAAAGAGATACATTATAACATTCTGCTGCCTGCAGCCACCACTAGAGGGAGCTCACTACATACAGATATATACAGCTCCCATAGAGTTACATGATAACATTCTGCTGCCTGCAGCCACCACTAGAGGGAGCTCACTACATACAGATATATACAGCTCCCATAGAGTTACATGATAACATTCTGCTGCCTGCAGTCACCACTAGAGGGAGCTCACTACATACATATATATACAGCTCCCATAGTTACATGATAACATTCTGCTGCCTGCAGTCACCACTAGAGGGAGCTCACTACATACACATATATACAGCTCCCATAGAGTTATATGATAACATTCTGCTGCCTGCAGTCACTACTAGGGGGAGCTCACTACATACAGATATACACAGCTCCCCTAGAGTTACATGGTAACATTCTGCTGCCTGTAGTCACCACTAGGGGGAGCTCACTACACACAGATATATACAGCTCCCATAGAGTTACATGATAACATTCTGCTGCCTGCAGTCACCACTAGGGGAGATCACTACATACAGACAGCTCCCATAGTTACATGATAACATTCTGGTGCCTGCAGCCACCACTAGAGGGAGCTCACTACATACAGATATATACAGCTCCCATAGAGTTACATGATAACATTCTGCTGTCTGCAGCCACCACTAGGGGGAGCTCACTACATACAGATATATACAGCTCCCATAGAGTTACATGATAACATTCTGCTGCCTGCAGTCACCACTAGGGGGAGCTCACTACATACAGATATATACAGCTCCCATAGAGTTACATGATAACATTCTGCTGCCTGCAGTCACCACTAGGGGGAGCTCACTACATACAGATATATACAGATCCCATAGAGTTACATGATAACATTCTGCTCCCTGCAGCCACCAATAGAAGCAGCTCACTACATACAGATATATACAGCTCCCATAGTTAAATGATAACCTTCTGCTGCCTGCAGTCACCACTAGAAGGAGCTCACTACATACAGATTTATACAGCTCCCATAGAGTTACATGATAACATTCTGCTACCTGCAGCCACCACTAGAAGGAGCTCACTATATACAGATATATACAGCTCCCATAGTTACATGATAACCTTCTGCTGCCTGCAGTCACCACTAGAGGGAGCTCACTACATACAGCTATATACAGCTCCAATAGAGTTACATGATAACATTCTGCTGCCTGCAGTCACCACTAGGGGGAGCTCACTACATACTGATATATACAGCTCCCATAGAGTTACATGATAATATTCTGCTGCCTGCAGTCACCAATATGGGGAGCTCACTACATACAGAAATATAGAGCTCCCATAGAGTTACATGATAATATTCTGCTGCCTGCAGTCACCACTAGGGGGAGCTCACTACATACATATATCAACAGCTCCCATATAGTTACATGATAACATTCTGCTGCCTGCAGTCAGGTCTAGGGGGAGCTCACTACATACAGATATATACAGCTCCCATAGAGTTACATGATCACATTCTGCTGCCTGCAGTCACCACTATGGGGAGCTCACTACATACAGAAATATAGAGCTCCCATAGAGTTACATGATAATATTCTGCTGCCTGCAGCCACCACTAGGGGGAGCTCACTACATACAGATATATACAACTCCCATAGAGTAATTTGATAAGATTCTGCTGCCTGCATCCACCACTAGGGCGCGTTCACTACATACAGATATATACAGCTCCCATAGAGTTACATGATAACATTCTGCTGCCACCACTAGGGGGAGCTCACTACATACAGATATATACAGCTCCCATAGAGTTACATGATCACATTCTGCTGCCTGCAGTCACCACTATGGGGAGCTCACTACATACAGATACATACAGCTCCCATAGAGTTACATGATCACATTCTGCTGCCTGCAGTCACCACTATGGGGAGCTCACTACATACAGATACATACAGCTCCCATAGAGTTACATGATAACATTCTGCTGCCACCACTAGGGGGAGCTCACTACATACATATATAAACAGCTCCCATATAGTTACATGATAACATTCTGCTGCCTGCAGTCACCTCTAGGGGGAGCTCACTACATACAGATATATACAGCTCCCATAGAGTTACATGATAACATTCTGCTGCTTGCAGTCACCACTAGAGGGAGCTCACTACATACACATATATACAGCACCCATAGAGTTACATGATAACATTCTGCTGCCACCACTAGGGGGAGATCACTATATACAGCTCTCATAGTGTTACATGATAATATTCTGCTGTCTGCAGTCACCACTAGGGGGAGCTCACTACATACATACAGATATATACAGCTCCCATAGAGTTACATGATAACATTCTGCAGCCTGCAATCACCACTAGGGGGAGCTCACTACTTACAGATATATACAGCTCCCATAGAGTTACATGATAATATTCTGCTGCCTGCAGTCACCACTAGGGGGAGCTCACTACATACAGATATATACAGCTCCCATAGAAGTACATGATAACATTCTGCTGCCTGCAGTCCACCACTATAGGGAACACACTATATACAGATATATACAGCTCCCATAGAGTTACATGATAACATTCTGCTGCCTGCGGCCACCACTAGGAGGAGCTCACTACATACAGATATATACAGCTTCTATTGAGTTACATGATAATATTCTGCTGCCTGCAGCCACCACTAGGGGGAAGTCACAGCATACAGATATATACAGCTCCCATAGAGTTACATGATAACATTCTGCTGCCCATTAGGGGGAGCTCACTACATACAGATATATACAGCTCCCATAGAGTTACATGATAACATTCTGCTGCCTGCAGTCACCACTAGATGGAGCTCACTACATACAGATATATACAGCTCCCATAGACTTACATGATAACATTCTGCTGCCTGCAGCCAAAACTAGGGGGAGCTCACTACATACAGATATATACAGCTCCCATAGAGTTACATGATAACAATCTGCTGCCTGCAGTCACCACTAGAGGGAGCTCACTACATACAGATATATACAGCTCCCATAGAGTTACATGATAACATTCTGCTGCCTGCGGCCACCACTAGGGGGAGCTCACTACATACAGATATATACAGCTCCCATAGAGTTACATGATAACATTCTGCTGCCTGCAGTCACCACTAGAGGGAGCTCACTACATACAGATATATACAGCTCCCATAGAGTTACATGATAACATTCTGCTGCCTGCAGTCACCACTAGAGGGAGCTCACTACATACATGACTATTAGTGAGTATATGGGAGATGAATAAATCTGTCTGCAGATAATTTCTTATATCTACATGGTGCTGGTAGCAGTATCAGATAGTTATATTTTACATCTGACTGACCCATGGGGTATTATTTACATGCAATTTATTTACTCCTGTGTTGTTGCTTTATTTGGGAACAGCTATGGTCAGTGACTTCAGCGTAATTGCATTTTCTCCACCTCCTGCTGATTTTGCTATATCCCTCTTCCATACTTTATACTGCAGCTCTGCTTGTTCAGATTGGCTGCTGTGTATAATCACAAACTCTAATGAAAGTGCACTGAGAGATAATTACATTACAGCAGGGACAGAAGATTCTAAACTACAAGGATGAGGAGGATGATGATGATGATGGTGATGGAGGTGATGATGATGGTGACGATGGTGGTGATGATGATGGTGATGATGGTGATGGTGGTGATGAGGATGATGAGGATGATGAGGATGATGAGGATGATGAGGATGATGATGATGAATGATGATGATGATGATGATAGTGGTAGTGGTGATGATGATGATGGTGATGACGATGATGATGGTAGTGATTATGGTGATGATGATGATGGTGGTGATGACGATAATGATGATGATGATGATGGTGATGACGATGATGGTAGTGATGATGGTGGTGATGATGATGGTGTTGATGACGATAATGATGATGGTGATGATGATGTTGGTGAAGATGATGGTGGTGATGACGATAATGATGGTGATGATGGTGATGATGGTGGTGATGATGATGGTGGTGATGATGATAGTGGTGGTGGTGATGATGGTGGTGGTGATGATGATGATGATGGTGGTGATGATGATGGTGATGATGACGACGATGATGGTGATGATGATGTTGGTGGTGATGATGATGGTGATGATGACGACGATGATGGTGATGATGATGGTGGTGGTGGTGATGGTGGTGATATGATGATGATGGTGATGATGATGTGTGATGATGATGGTGATGATGATGATGGTGGTGGTGATGACGATGATGGTGATGATGATGATGGTGGTGATGAGGATGATGATGATGATGGTGATTATGATGATGATGATGATGATGATGGTGGTGATGAGGATGGTGATGATGACGACGATGATGGTGATGATGATGATGATGGTGGTGCTGATGATGGTGGTGAGGATGATGATGATGATGGTGGTGATGATGATGGTGGTGATGATGACGACGATGATGGTGATGATGATGTTGGTGGTGATGATGATGGTGATGATGACGATGATGGTGGTGATGATGATGATGATGTGTGATGATGATGGTGGTGTTGATGATGATGATGATGATGGTGGTGATGACGATGATGATGATGGTGATGATGATGATGATGATGATGATGGTGGTGGTGAGGATGATGATGATGGTGGTGATGATGATGATGATGGTGATTATGATGATGATGATGAGGATGGTGATGATGACAACGATGATGGTGATGATGATGATCATGGTGGTGCTGATGATGGTGGTGAGGATGATGAGGATGATGATGATGGTGATGATGGTGGTGATGAGAATGATGATGGTGATGGTGGTGATGAGGATGATGATGATGATGATGGTGATGATGATGATGATGGTGGTGATGGTGGTGATGATGATCATGGTTATGGTGGTGCTGAGGATGATGAGGATGATGATGATGGTGATGGTGGTGATGATGATGATGGTGATGAGGTTACTGATGAGGATGATGATGTTGGTGATGATGATGGGGATGATGATGAGGATGATGATGATGGTGGTGATGATGATGATGATGATGATGATGGTGATGATGATGGTGATGGTGGTGATGGTGGTGATGATGATCATGGTTATGGTGGTGCTGAGGATGATGAGGATGATGATGATGGTGATGGTGGTGATGATGATGATGGTGATGAGGTTACTGATGAGGATGATGATGTTGGTGATGATGATGGGGATGATGATGAGGATGATGATGATGGTGGTGATGAGGATGATGAGGATGATGATGATGATGATGATGATGATGGTGATGATGATGTTGGTGATGATGATGGTGGTGATGATGATCATGGTTATGGTGGTGCTGAGGATGATGAGGATGATGATGGTGATGGTGGTGATGATGATGATGGTGATAAGGATGATGATGATGATGAGGATGATGATGATGGTGGTGATGAGGATGATGAGGATGATGATGGTGATGATGGTGATGATGGTGATGATGATGGTGATGATGTTACTGATGAGCTTTGTACATATCTGTGTTAGGAGCCTCCATCGCAGTTTCCGTTATTTTTGCTGGACATTACAGCGCCGCGTGCAGTTCTATTTTATCCTGTAAGAGGCTCCGTTAAGGACTTTTGTTGCAGGTCGGGCCGAGATTCCCCATATTAATAGCGCAGCACGATGTGATATTGTCTCCGGTAAAACCGCGGCCATCACGACAGAAACGAGTAAAGTGAATGGATTTCGTCGGCGGCGCTGGTGTCGCTGCTTCCATTATACCCTTGTTCTGCTCCATTGACGGAGCAGAGCAGCGCAAGGACAGAACGCAGGTGTGAACAGGGCCTTAAAGTGAATTCGTTCCGTTGGCGGCGTTGGTTTCCTTCATGTGACGGATCCGGTGCTTCCGTTTTTTCTCGTTTTGACGCAGCAGAAGAACGTGAACCTGAACGCAGACGTGTGGACGTAGTGATGAATCCTCGGCGGTTGTGTCCCCGTTCTGACCCCTCCGCTCGTCTCGCCGCGCTGAATACGTTGCGTTCTTGTCATTGTCATTATGTAAATACAGACGTTGGTCCTCGGCCAAAACAAACACAACTGCGACTACGCCGAAGCAGCAGATCTCAGTGCCACACCGCCAATGACATGGTGATTCATTAACCTCTTCACTCCTGGACGGGTCATGACTCTGCGGTGACTCTCCAGTCACTGCCGAGTGCGGCGGAAAGGGGGAGGGGCATTTAAAGGAACAGTAACCTCAATAAATATGCAGGATCTACAGCTTTTTAGTAGGGGGCTCTTCTCCTGGCAGTCATGACCACGGCCCCACATCTTCAAGACAGCGCCCCCTGGGGAGATTATCACAGCTATCAAAGGTTTCCATGGCCGTTAACGTCATCATTCCCGGTGGTCTTAGAATGTAAAGATGTAAAATCCCCCCTGTGTGTGATTTGGGTCAGGTGAAAGGTTGTGACATTTATTCTAAAACCGAGCGCTTTCTTATAAACGTATCTGCCCCGTCTGATCACATGACCCGCACGCGGACCCCCAGAATCTTACAGTGTCTGCGGGGGGGGGCGGAGGCCGGTCCTTCTATACGGCCCACGATACTGACATGGAGGCGACTAGTTATATTTATACATAATCCCTTCATTAAGAGACGGGGCATTGAGGGGTTAATGCAGAGCGCAGCGCTCCCCCGTCCCACGTTCCTACACCGACCTTCATCATATAAACGCTCAGATCTGGGATTAGGACTTTCCAAGCAGCAAACGGACAATAAAATGTCCGGATCTTCTGCGAGAATCCCCGGAGCCGACTCGAAACACATCAACCACAATGTCCCTGGACTAACGGATGACGCAGCGGAGCGCGGACACAATCACCGCAGACTATCACACCCAATCAGACACTGAGCTGAGCGCGGCATCATCCCCAGCAGCCAATTACAGTCCAGCCCTCATACTGCCAATGCCGATTACAAAATTAAAGCAACAATCTCATTGGTTGTTCAAACTCTCCCGCCACGACCTGAGAACAGTAACATTATAACATTATAACAGCGCAGTGATCATTATATATATTATAGCGCCGCGTCTTCTCCCGCTTCTTATATCGCACACACTTCTCTATTAATGAAGCGGCTCTGGGAAATCTCCCTAAATCTTCATCACTGGACCCTAAGTAATCCGAGCTGGCGGGGTCTCTGCTGTAGAAATCCCCAAGAAAATGGCGTCAGCCCGATCAACTGAAGAAAACGAGGCCATGACGCAGAAGAATAGATTGTGGCGGCTCCGGTTATCAGCGTTACAATGGAGGAGACTCAATGACGGATGAGATCGCCGCGGGATGAAATAACACAGACACCGTGACAAGCGAGAGATCACGTCAGCCAATCACAGGAGACTGAAGACGCCATGTCTGGGACTGAACCCGAACTTCACTCATGACACCCACACAGTTATAGTGAGGTGAGATCCCGCCCACATTGTGATGATGTCACCCACACAGTTATAGTGAGGTGAGATCCCGCCCACATAGTGATGATGTCACCCACACAGTAATAGTGAGGTTAGATCCCGCCCACATTGTGATGATGTCACCCACACAGTTATAGTGAGGTTAAATCCTGCCCACATTGTGACGATGTCACCCACACGTTATAGTGAGGGGAGATCCCGCCCACATTGTGATGATGTCACCCACACAGTTATAGTGAGGTTAGATCCCGCGCACATTGTGATGATGTCACCCACACAGTTATAGTGAGGTTAAATCCCGCCCACATTGTGATGATGTCACCCACACAGTTATAGTGAGGGGAGATCCCGCCCACATTGTGATGATGTCACCCACACAGTTATAGTGAGGGGAGATCCCGCCCACATTGTGATGATGTCACCCACACAGTTATAGTGAGGGGAGATCCCGCCCACATTATGATGATGTCACCCACACAGTTATAGAGAGAGGAGATCCCGCCCACATTGTGATGATGTCACCCACACAGCTATAGTGAGGTGGTATCCCGCCCACATTGTGATGTCACCCACACAGTTATAATGAGGGGAGATCCCGCCCACATTGTGATGATGTCACCCACACAGTTATAGTGAGCTGAGATCCCGCCCACATTGTGATGATGTCACCCACACAGTTATAGAGAGGGGAGATCCCGCCCACATTGTGATGATGTCACCCACACAGCTATAGTGAGGTGGTATCCCGCCCACATTGTGATGTCACCCACACAGTTATAATGAGGGGAGATCCCGCCCACATTGTGATGATGTCACCCACACAGTTATAGTGAGGTGAGATCCCGCCCACATTGGGATGATGTCCCCCACACAGTTATAGTGAGGTGAGATCCCGCCCACATTGGGATGATGTCCCCCACACAGTTATAGTGAGGGGAGATCCCGCCCACATTGTGATGATGTCACCCACACAGTTATAGAGAGGGTAGATCCCGCCCACATGGTGATGATGTCACTTACACATTTATAGTGAGGGGAGATCCCGCCCACATTGTGATGATGTCACCCACACAGTTATAGTGAGGTGAGATCCCGCCCACATTGTGATGATCTCACCCATACAGTTATAGTGAGGGGAGATCCCGCCCACATGGTGATGATGT